>NC_142928.1:201556507-201651507 GCF_046866305.1 Octopus bimaculoides
TCTTCCTTTCACTTGGGAGGGAGAAACCTTTGGTTGCCAATGGAGGTAAAAGCTTTCTGCATTTTCTCCATCCTATCCTTATTTTAATTATTACACTCTCCATGCATGCCCCCCACTACTAATTTGGTCCCCTACATAGCAGAAAATACCGCAAATAAAATCATAAGAGCATAAATGGACACATGAGGAACATATTTCAGTCCTACATGCTTATTTTACAGCAATGCTCTACCCAAAGAATGAAAACACCACAAGATATACATATAAAATCTAGAAGTAAAATAGCCTAGATAAAGAGTTGGATACAACAATGAACCCTAATAAACTAGCTAATATATGAAGATATATTCTCAAAACAAAAAAAAATATCTGAAACAGAAACAGAACATTTAAAAGGGAAAATACATCAGGAAAATGTAGATAGTAACCACATAGCAATGCCAAATAATATCATAAGCACTGGAACTGTAAAACACGACGACAGACATAACATTTCCAACAAAAGCAAAGTAAACAATGAAAGACAACAAACCTACACCGTAGGAATACATAATGATGTGTAAAAAGCACCAAACCAGAACACCACAGACAAAAATATGAACGGGAGGGAATACGAAACAAATCTAAAACCTGGAAACAGTGAAGGGGAACCGAATGATTATGATACTCTAAAAATGAGAATAATCAAAGAATTGAAAGCCACAGATCTCAGTTATAGACCACCAATTATAGCTCCCAAAAACTAAAATTGATAATAAAACAGCATCAATAATAAAAACCACAAACCTGGCCATCACAGAACTAATAGTCACAGAAACAAATGTCTATACGACCAGGTTAGATAATATAATATATGCAGCAGCCTCTGTGGCCACAAAAGAAGCTGGATACCTGCTAAAACCCATCCAAAGAAGAGCATCACCACCTAAACAAACCCTGTGAATAAATAATATCCAGAAAAATAGAAAATGAGAGAAAGGATCGTTCAATCCCTAACAAAACTAGTAGACAATCAACACTACCAAATAACAAGAGGTGAAGTAAAATGCTACGTAAATACAAAATTACAGAACAAGGTACACCTCAGGTAAAAGAACAGCTAAAGCAAGATATACTCAGTAAAGCACAAAGAATCGGCTGTTATGTGAAATGCCAACATCACTTTGAACAAAACAAACAGATCAACTCCAACCCCAAAAGATTCTACCAAGAACTCGGCAAAAATAAAATAAAATAAATAAATGCAGCACCAACAGCAGAAGGAGATGAAGAATTTTGGAAAGAAATATGCAAGGAAGAACCTCAGAACAGATCTATCGAAACAACAAACAGCACCTGAACAACTCTGGACCCATATAACAACTGAAGAGGTCCCCCAGGCAAAAACTAAGTAACTGGAAGGCACCCGGGCATGATAAGATCCTCAACTTCTGGTTAAAATACGTATCAGGAACACACAAAGAGCTGGCTGAGAAATTTAATGACATATTAGCAGAGCCAGCGGCAATGCCTGAATGGATCATGAAAGGGAAGACTATCCTAATTCCAAAATCCACTGAAATGGCAAACCCACGAAATCATATCCCAGTAATTTGTCTCCCTACAATTTGCTGCAATATTACTGCAAAGAATGAGCAAGCATCTGGACAAAAACAGCTTGTTTCCAGAAGAGAAGAAGGGATACTGCAAGGGCTCATATGAGTGTTAAGATCAATTAAGGATCAATAAAGCCATAACTGAAGACAACCACAGAAAGAAGAAAGGTCTAAGTCTGGCCTGGATCAATTATTGAAAAGGCTTTTGATAGTATTCCCCACACATGAATCCTAGAAACACCAACTATGAACAAGGTGGCACCAATAAACATGAAATATATAAAACATTCCATGAATAAATGGCAGACAGTGCTACAGCTCCAGACGAAAGAGGGTCTCATAAAAACCAAAGCCATCCCCATTGGAAGAGGAATATTCCAGGGAGACACACTCTCTCCACTCCTGTTCTGCCTGGCACTGACACCTTGAACTGACTTGCTAAATAGAACTGGATGCGGATACAAATGTTATGGCAAAACAATCAGCCACCTTTTATATATGGATGACCTAAAACTATACGCTACAAATGATAAACAGCGGGAAACACGACTACAGACAGTACGTGGATTTACCAAAGAAATAGATATGAAATTTGTATTAGAAAAATGTGCCAAAGCAACCCTGAAAAGAGGAAAACTAGTTAAGAGTAGCAACATCACACTAGATAAAGCCAACGAAATAAGAGAATTAGACCAAAGCCAGCCATACAAATATTTAGGAGTCAATGAACTAGATAGGATACAACATACACAAATGAAAGAGAAAATAAAGAAAGGGTACTATAGACGAGTTAGATCAATACTAAAAACAGAGCTCAATGCTAAAAACAAGATAATGGGTATTAACACTTTAGCTGTCCCAGTTATAAGCTACAGCTACAATATCCTTAACAGGACACTAAACGAACTATCTAAAATAGACAGGAAAACAAGAAAAATAATGACAGGATATAGGATGCACCACCCAAAATCTAACATAGAAAGGCTATATATACAATGCACAGAAGGTGGCAGGGGTCTTATACAGCTGGAAAACTATTATAAAATAACCACCATAGGACTGCAAAAATACCTACTTCAGAAGCAAGGAAAACTAATACAAATAGCCACAAAACACGAGCAAAACAAAAGCTGTTTTCAGTATTTAAGGAAGCTGACAAATACAAACAAGAAATCATACTACCTAACAAATACGAAGAAGAAGAAGAAGAAGAAGAAACAAAAGCTATAAAACAAAAGAAATCCAAACTAAAACTAGAACAGCAACGGACCATGATAAAACGATGGCAAGAAAAGCCCCTACATGGTAAATACTGGGCTAAACTAAATGCAAAAGAAATAGACAGAGAAAAATCCCAGCAATGGTTGAGAAGCTCAGGACTCAAAGCAGAGACTGAAGGATTTTTAATTGCTGCACAAGACCAAAGCCTTCCCACCAGAAATTATCAAAAACATATAATGAAAAGAAACATAACAAGTAACTGTAGAATATGTGGAGATGGACAAGAAACAATAAATCATATTATCTCTGGCTGCCCAGTCCTGGCTAAGAAGGAATATATTCACAGACACGACAGAGCTGGGACCTATATACACTGAAAGCTATGCCAACACTATGGAATAACAACAGAAAAAATATGGTATAAATACACGCCAGAAAAGGTCACAGAAAACGAGTAAGCAACCATACTCTGGGATATGCCAATACACACAGATAGAGAAATTAAGGCAAATAGACCAGATATAGTTGTCAAAGATCATGAAGGAAAAAAATGCTTTCTAATTGATGTATCAATACCAGCAGATGACAACGTTTCCCTAAAAGAAATGGAAAAACTTTCAAAATACAAAGACCTGGAAATAGAGGTAACTCGAATGTGGAATCTAAAAGCAGAAACAATTCCTATCATAGTAGGTGCCTTAGGTATAATAAAAAAAATATTCAGACAAATACATAACAAAAACACCAGGACTTACAAATATATATAACATACAGAAAATTGCACTACTGGGCACTGCACACATCCTACGCAAAACACTTTCAATACAGTAACCATAAGAACACCACAGCACATACCCAAGGCACATAGAGCTGCGCTCGGTAGTGAAGTGAAAGCACGTTATAAAAATAAAACTGCTGATTAATAATAATGATAATAATAATAATAATAATAATAATAATAATAATAATAATGATAATATCAGTTTTACAGTTGCATGGTACCTTACCTGTTTTCTTTATAAAAGTTATGAAATCTTTCCACCATGATCCAGACTCGTATGTAGCTTATATAAAAGAAAGGAAAGGTAGAACATAATAATAATGATGATGATGATGATGATTTCATTTATTTTCCCAGAAAGGCCAAAGTTAAGTGAGACAATACAAAGACAGACACAAAGTGTGGTGGTTTACA
Organism: Octopus bimaculoides; assembly: GCF_046866305.1. Taxonomy (NCBI): domain Eukaryota; kingdom Metazoa; phylum Mollusca; class Cephalopoda; order Octopoda; family Octopodidae; genus Octopus; species Octopus bimaculoides. The sequence goes on from NC_142928.1 coordinate 201,560,519, forward strand.
TGTAATAATGAAATGATAAATGGAAAAAAAGAAAGAGGTTTACACAGTATACACTGGGAAAGAGGAGACATATGCATAGCATACAGAGGTACAAAGAAAAAAAGGTGGGAGGGAGGATGATGAGAGATGTGGCCCCCTTGATACAGGAACGCCTCTAGGAATAATTGAGGAACCCCACTGTCTGAGATTTGCCTGAAACCCTATGGGCAGGTGCCCTCTCCAATTCTTTCTCTCCGACTCGCAGGTCTACACTTAGAGAGGTAGCATCTACTCTTGTCATTTTTGAAACTTCCACCCATCTTTTGATAAACTCACCCGAGGACAGCACTTCCATCTCCACTCTGAATATCCTTTTGAAGAAGTCAATGAGAGTTCTACCAAAGAGGAATGTATCTGTCCTCATGCCCTTCAGCTTTGTCCACCACACAAACTCTTTCAACACAGCCACCAGGCAAAAGAAAACTGCCTTGCCTGCCTGATTGAAGGAGGGCGGCAGGGCAATTATCACTACAGACTCATTTGACAGATGGATCCGTCTCACATGTGACAGTAGCTGTTCAACATAACCCCATAAGTCAACAATGCCTGGACACTAAACGAGAGCATGCAGAATGGTTTCGCCACTCTGCATGCACCTCAGACAAGCCCGTCTGACAGCGCATCCATGCCTGTAGAACTTGTCTCAAACTGGTGTTCCCCCATAGCACTGCCAAGTCAAGGACATCTGGAAGTTATCCTTATGACAGCTCTTCTCCTTAATGGAGTTGCAGTCATGTGTGAAGAAACAACAGAGACCGGGCACCTGGCACCTAGAATGTCGTCAGGTGCTCACAGCCCTCTACCAGTCAGGCAATGGGGGTCAGTAGATGTTCTACTTTAGAAATTTATAGAGGATTAGTGGTGGGGAAGTGTGATGACGTTCTCTGGGAAACTCTAGGTGTTGATGAGAATCGAGCAAAAACCTTGAGAAGTACGTGGAACAAATAGGGGCTGCAATTAGGGTGGAGCACTTGCAGAAAACAGCACTGCTTGGAACCGCTTGAATATTCTGGAAGGTGCTCGAAAAATAAGAGGTGTTACCTTAGTTCACTGGTAGTGAACAGCTGATACTGTAGTACATCTCCAGCGTTAGAAGCTGTGCAAAGGCAATAATAATAATAATAATAATAATAATTAGAGTACCAGCCTTGACAGCAGCTAGACATGTTCTCTGCTGCTTTGGCCATTTAGCAGATGAAGATACAGAAACACTAATACAACCCTGGAGGACAACTGAAAAATAACTCTCAAAGACTGGAATATCTACAATTTCCTGCAAGTATTTAAAATCTCTCTCAAAATAAGAAACTTAAATATCTACAGTTTTCAAACACACAAATGATCAGCTTTAAAAACTTTAATATCTACAACTTTTGTGAATACCTATCCTTTCCTTTCTCCCTGAGTATTCGAAAATGTAAACATCTTTATTCTAAGAACTCTACAGTTTTCTCTTTTTGGACATGTAAAAGATCGACTCTAGTAAATCTTAAAACTTTAATACCTACAATTTTCTGTGAAAATTTTACCCTCCTTTTCTTTCCTTACTTTTCTCTCTGAGTATTCAAAAATGCAAACATCCTTTTTATTGCAAAAACACTACAGTCTTCTCTGATCAGACATACAAACAAACATCTCTAAAAAAATTTAGAAACTTTAAATATCTACAATTTTGTGTGAAAATTTTATCTTTCTTTTCTCCTGACTACCCGAATATGTAAACATGCCTTTTATTGTAACAACACAATTAAATGCACGATAAAAAACAGAAATTCAAAAATTCAATGAGGTGAACATCAATATATACATATATATATATATATATATATATATATATATATATATATATATATATATATATATATATATATATATGTATTATTTTTTTTTCTATCAGTAATTAAAATTATAACAAGTTGACTTCGTTCTTTTCAAGGCCAAGGTCAGTGCTCTCATTGATCACTAGTAGTAGTAAACACATTTGACCTCTGCTGACCCCAAAGGTGTGAAGCCGCATTTGTCTCTTTATCACACAGGAATATCCATTGCTGATCTCTTCACAATCTGCGGAATCTATTAACAGACCTCTGGAATTTCATCTCTTCACCAAGCTGTCTCTCTTGCTCCTGCTATTCCCTTAAACATTCACGTATTTCTGATCATCTCAAGTACAAGACAAAAGTTGAGACTAAACAACATTCAATAATACCTTTTAATAATAAGTGGGTATAATAATAATGATGGTAATAATGATAATAATAATAATTTAGCCAAAACTCATGTCGGATCAGAGGAAATATTAACACTGACAAATAGTAGCAAAAAAATGAAAATAATAATAATATCAGTTGTGATAATAAAAAAATAATGAATGGAAGTGGTTGGAATCTCCGTATGATCTCATTGATGATACATTTAGTGATGGTGTCACAATAGACACATTGGCAATTGCTTAGCCTGATAATTGCTGACTCATATGAGTGACAAGAGAAACAATACAAAATATTGTGAATAACGGTGGGAATGAAACTGAAGCTCTTGATGGTGACAGTGTTACACCCAGAAGGCTCAGTGATACTGGTCCAACTCTGGCGTGTCATTATCCAGCAACGGACTAGCACACACGGCGTAGATGGAACAAACAAGCAATGCTATGGTCATGGAGTCTTGCCAACTGAGCAACCACATAGAAGAAAATGGTGTTCATCTTAGGGGAGACCAACAATGTATACTCTTTTACTTGTTTCAGTCATTTGACTGCGGCCATGCTGGAGCACTGCTTCTTATCAAGCAAATTGACCACAGGACTTATTCTATCGGTCTCTTTTGCTGAACTGCTAAGTTACGGGGACGTAAACACACCAGCATCAGTTATCAAGCGATGGTGGGGAGGACAAAAACACAAATACATATATATATACATATATATATATATGTTCTGCGCCGTGAGGACCAAAGACTCGAGGTATTTCGTGTTGCAAGACAGTGTAAGAGAGAAATGTGTTCGCATGGATGATGGTATGCTTGCACTAAATGAGGCTGCAAAGAAAGAGGTCTGGAGATGCCACTACGATAGATTGTTTAATAAAGAGAATGAATGGGAGAAAGAGAGCCTGCCGTATGTCGACCCAACAGAGGGACCAGCTATCCGAGTTGACAGTACCAGGGTAGATAAAGCAATTAAGAGTATGAAGACAGGGAAAGCCCCCGGCCCATCAGGAATCACTGCAGAGATGCTCAAAATATCTGGCAGTGTTCGCTACAGCCTAGTCACCTGTATTACGAACCAGGTGATACACGAAGGAGTCATACCCAATGACTGGTGTAGCAGCATCATAGTAAGCTGCTACAAAGGTAAAGGTGACGCTTTAGATACTAATCATTACAGAGGCATCAAGCTGTTAGATCAGGTTATGAAAGTTACGGAGAGGGTCATAGCCCAACTAATTAGGGAGCGAATCAATTAAGATGAGATGCAGTTTGGGTTCGTGCCAGGTAAAAGCACCACTGATGCCATATTTCTAGTGAGACAGCTGCAGGAGAAATATCTAGCCAAGGATAAACCTCTGTACCTGGCCTTCGTTGACATGGAGAAAGCCTTTGACAGGGTCCACCGATCCCTTATCTGGTGGTCAATGAGGAAAGTTGGGATAGAAGAATGGTTGGTGAGAGCTGTGCGAGCCATGTACAGAGATGCTGTCAGTAAGATGAAGGTTGGAAATGAGTACAGTAATGAATTCCGGGTAGAGGTAGGGGTCCACCAAGGTTCCGTCCTCAGCCCCCTCCTATTTATCATAGTCCTCCAGGCGATCACAGAGGAATTCAAGACAGGTTGTCCCTGGGAGCTCCTCTATGCTGATGACCTTGCACTAATTGCGCAGTCACTATCAGAACTAGAGGAAAAGTTTAAGGAGTGGAAGCAAGGACTAGAATCGAAGGGCCTTAGAGTCAACCTAGCAAAAACCAAAATCCTAATAAGTAGGAAGGTAGATAAAACACAAACCCCTTCAGGTAGATGGCCCTGCTCAGTATGCAGTAAAGGAGTAGGTAGTAACTCTATAAGATGTATCCGGTGCAAGCTATGGACACATAAGAGGTGCAGCAATATCAAAGGCAGATTAACTATGAAGTTAGTTTTTGTATGTGGCAGATGTTCAGGTGCAATAAACACTGTAAACAAACAGGAAACAACTTCTATCTCATTCCAGGGAGAAAAACTAGAGGTAGTCGATAGCTTCCGCTATCTGGGTGACCAAGTTAGTAGTGGGGGTGGGTGCGCTGAAAGTGTAACTGCTAGAATAAGAATAGCCTGGGTCAAGTTTAGAGAGCTCTTACCTCTGCTGGCGACAAAGGGACTCTCACTCAGAGTAAAAGGCAGACTGCATGACGCATGTGTACGAACAGCCATGCTACATGGCAGTGAAACATGGGCTGTGACTGCTGAGGACATGCGTAAGCTCGCAAGGAATGAAGCCAGTATGCTCCGCTGGATGTGTAATGTGAATGTGCATACCCGTCAGAGTGTAAGTATCTTGAGAGAAAAGCTGAACATAAGAAGCATCAGTAGTGGTGTACAAGAGAGACGATTGCGCTGGTTTGGACATGTGGTGAGAATGAATGAGGATAGCTGCGTGAAAAAGTGCCACACCCTAACAGTTGAGGGAACCCGTGGAAGAGGTAGGCCCAGGAAGACCTGGGCTGAGGTGGTGAGGCAAGACCTTCCAACATTGGGCCTCACCGAGGCGATGACTACTGACCGAGACCTTTGGAAATGTGCTGTGCGTGAGAAGACCCGGCAAGCCAAGTGAGATCGTTGCCAGGGCCCCTGGACTGGCTCTTGTGCGGGTGGCACATAAGATGTACCATCCTGAGTGTGACCATTGCCAGTACCGCCTGACTGGCCTAGTAGGGTTTTCGAGCGAGATCGTTGCCAGTGCCCCTGGACTGGCTCTTGTGCGGGTGGCACATAAAAGACACCATTTCGAGCATGGCCGTTTTCGTGCGGGTGACACGTAAAAGCACCCACTACACTCTCTGAGTGGTTGGCGTTAGGAAGGGCATCCAGCTGTAGAAACTCTGCCAAATTAGATTGGAGCCTGGTGTTGCCATCCGGTTTCACCAGTCCTCAGTCAAATCGTCCAACCCATGCTAGCATGGAAAGCGGACGTTAAACGATGATGATGATGATGATGATACATATATATATATATATATATATATATATATACACATATATATACATATACACATATATATACATATACACATATATACACAAATACACATATATGCACATCCATACCCATATATACATAAATACAAATATGCACACACATACACATATACATGTATATGCATCTACGCCCATAAAACACAAATACATACGCATATATATATATATATATATATATACACATACATATATACACATATACATATATATGCATATATATACATACACACATACAAATACATATATATAAACACATATATATATGTATATACATATATATATATATATATATATATATATATATATATCTGACATACTACGACGAAATCGCCAAGATGCAGATAAGATAGAGATTTTTATTTATTTACGGCCTCAAACATCTCATACCTTCGCGCTTTAGTCTGCCCTCTATTATTTATCTTGTTTCTCTCCATGAAATTCAATTGAATTCAGTTGTTGTCTTAAATTCATACTTATTCATTTTCTAAGCTTCCTAAATTCATTGCTCTTTTAAAAATTACGATTTATGCATTGTTGTCTCTCAAATATTTAAAATCTACAATTAAGAGCCCTATCTACTCGCTGACGGTACCTACCCACCCCTACCCATTTTCCTTTATTCAAAAATTCTTATCGCTCCTTAAAATTATGGCTTTTAAGTGTTGATTTCTCAGCCCAAGAATTACAGCGTGATGTGCTGTTTGACTGGTCCCCCCTCTCTCTCTCTTTATATATATATATATATATATATATGATGATGATGATGATGATCTTTTCTCCCGCCATGCCTCTGTCTACCCCTCCATCCTCTCTCTCTCTCTCTCTCTCTCTCTCTCTCTCTCGTAGTTTTTCCTTAAGGTCTTCAGGTTCTGGCTATATATAAATGAGAAATCCATTCTAAATTATCTCGCTGACATACTACGACGAAATCGCCAAGATGCAGATAAGATAGAGATTTTTATTTATTTACGGCCTCAAACATCTCATACCTTCGCGCTTTAGTTTGCCCTCTATTATTTATCTTGTTTCTCTCCATGAAATTCAATTGAATTCAGTTGTTGTCTTAAATTCATACTTATTCATTTTCTAAGCTTCCTAAATTCATTGCTCTTTTAAAAATTACGATTTATGCATTGTTGTCTCTCAAATATTTAAAATCTACAATTAAGAGCCCTATCTACTCGCTGACGGTAACCCGCCCTCCCACCCCCTCCACCGGATGTTCATTCCTCCGTCATCCTGTCAACCTCGGCTGTCTCCCGGAACCCATCTAGAGGCCTTGGCCATCCTCTCCCCTACCTTTGGGTAGCGCATTAAGTTTGAGAAATGTTTGCAGGTTGTAGGTACTGTTTTGCTTATGAATTCTTCCAATTACAAGTTTTCTTTTCAGGTACACGACACTGCTTTTCCCCTTCCCAGGCTACAGGCCCACACCCCCAACACCCATACTGTTAGGATTGGCACTCTCAACGTCGGCACGCTGAAAGGTAGATCTGGTGAAATTGTTGAGATGCTTGAACGGAGACGCGTAGATATGTGCTACATCCAGGAAGTAAAATGGAGAGGAGGTTCTGCGAGGTTCCTCACAGGCAAAGAACACAGGTACAAGATCTTCTGGGCAGGGAACACTGACGGGGTCGAGGGCGTAGGAATACTTCTAGCGGAGAAATGGGTGGATAAGGTAATCGAGGTCGTTAGAGTAAGTGACAGAGTACTTAAGATCAGACTAGTGCTTCATCATAGATTAGCTACTGTCATCTCAGCCTATGCACCTCAACCGGGGCTACCAGATGGTCTGAAAGACTAATTCTATGACACCCTCTTGCAAACTACCTCGTCGACGAGTGACAGGGACCTTCTCTTTGTGGCTGGAGACTTCAACGGTCATGTCGGACGTCGTGCTGGAGGCTTCCATGGCATACATGGAGGCTATGGCTTCGGTTCCCGCAACGAGGCGGGAACCAGACTGCTGGAGTTCTGTGATGCAACCGATCTTATGGTCTGCAATACCAACTTCAGGAAACCTGCCAGTCACCTAGTCACCTACCGCTCCGGCAGACACTCTAGCCAAATCGACTACATCCTCGCCAGAAATGGGGAAAGAGGGCGGCTTATAAATGCCAAAACCTACCCTGGTGAAGAATGTACCCCACAACATAGATTAGTAGTTAGCGACTTTGGGATCAAGGCAAAATGGGTGCCCAGAATTAGACAGGCTTGGAAGAGAAGGGTGTGGAAGCTTAAAGACCCTGCAAACGGACAGAGACTTAGACAAGTTACTTGAAGCATTTAACGAAATAGAAGGGGATATAGCATCATACAACGTGGAAGACAATTGGAGATTTCTGCGGGACAACCTGTTGAAAGCCACCGACCAGATTTGTGGGTGGTGTAAGGTCCCCTCCCGACCCAGAGTAACGTGGTGGTGGAACAAGGAGGTAGACAGGGCTATTAGACAAAAGAAACAGGCTTGGAAGGACTGGAAGAACGGTGGTAGCAGGGAATTGTACCAATGTGCCAGAAGAGAGGCTAGGCGACAGGTTTATTTAGCCAGAGGGGAAGCAGATAAGGAAAGATTTGCCAATGTTCTGCGCCGTGAGGACCAAAGACTCGAGGTATTTCGTGTTGCAAGACAGTGTAGGAGAGAGAATAGTGATGTTGTAGGAGAGAAATGTGTTCGCATGGATGATGGTACACTTGCATTAAATGAGGATGCAAAGAAAGAGGTCTGGAGATGCCACTATGATAGATTGCTTAATAAAGAGAATGAATGGGAGAAAGAGAGCCTGCCGTATGTCGACCCAATAGAGGGACCAGCTATCCGAGTTGATAGTACCAGGGTAGATAAAGCAATTAAGAGTATGAAGACCGGGAAAGCCCCCGGCCCATCAGGAATCACTGCAGAGATGCTCAAAATATCTGGCAGTGTTGGCTATAGCCTAGTCACCCGTATTACGAACCAGTTGATACACGAAGGAGTCATACCCAATGACTGGTGTAGCAGCATCATAGTCAACTGCTACAAAGGTAAAGGTGACGCTTTAGATACAAATAATTACAGAGGCATCAAGCTGTTAGATCAGGTTATGAAAGTTACAGAGAGGGTCATAGCCCAACTAATTAGGGAGCGAATCAATTTAGATGAGATGCAGTTTGGGTTTGTGCCAGGTAAAAGCACTACTGATGCCTTATTTCTAGTGAGACAGTTGCAGGAGAAATACCTAGCTAAGGATAAACCTCTGTACCTGGCTTTCGTTGACATGGAGAAAGCCTTTGACAGGGTCCCCCGATCCCTTATCTGGTGGTCAATGAGGAAACTTGGGATAGAAGAATGGTTGGTGAGAGCTGTGCGAGCCATGTACAGAGATGCTGCCAGTAAGGTGAGGGTTGGAAATGAGTACAGCAATGAATTCCGGGTAGAGGTAGGGGTCCACCAAGGTTCCGTCCTCAGCCCCCTCTTATTTACCATAGTCCTCCAGGCAATCACAGAGGAGTTCAAGACAGGTTGCCCCTGGGAGCTCCTCTATGCTGATGACCTTGCCCTAATTGCGGAGTCACTATCAGAACTAGAGGAGAAGTTTCAGGTGTGGAAGCAAGGTCTAGAATTGAAGGGCCTTAGAGTCAACCTAGCTAAAACCAAAATCCTAATAAGTAGGAAGGTAGATAAAACACAAACCCCTTCAGGTAGATGGCCCTGCTCAGTATGTAGAAAAGGAGTAGGTAGTAACTCTATAAGATGTACCCGGTGCAAGCTATGGACACATAAGAGGTGCAGCAACATCAAAGGCAGGTTAACTAGCAAGTTAGTTTTTGTTTGTGGCAGATGTTCAGGTGCAATAAAGACTGCAAACAAACAGGAAACAACTTCTATCTCATTCCAGGGTGAAAAACTAGAGGTAGTCGATAGCTTCCGCTATCTGGGCGACCAAGTTAGTAGTGGGGGTGGGTGCGCTGAAAGTGTAGCTGCTAGAATAAGAATAGCCTGGGCAAAGTTTAGAGAGCTCTTACCCCTGCTGGCGACAAAGGGACTCTCACTCAGAGTAAAAGGCAGACTGTATGACGCATGCGTACGAACAACCATGCTACATGGCAGTGAAACATGGGCTGTAACTGCTGAGGACATACGTAAGCTCGCAAGGAATGAAGCCAGTATGCTCCGTTGGATGTGTAATGTCAATGTGAATACCCGTCAGAGTGTAAGTATCTTGAGAGAAAAGCTGAACATTAGAAGCATCAGTTGTGGCGTGCAAGAGAGACGATTGCGCTGGTATGGACATGTGGTGAGAATGGAGGAGGATAGCTGCATGAAAAAGTGCCACACCCTAACAGTTGAGGGAACCCGTGGAAGAGGTAGGCCCAGGAAGACCTGGGCTGAGGTGGTGAGGCAAGACCTTCGTACATTGGGCCTCACCGAGGCGATCACTACTGACCGAGACCTTTGGAAATGTGCTGTGCGTGAGAAGACCCGGCAAGCCAAGTAAGATCGTTGCCAGTGCCCCCGGACTGGTTCTTGTGCGGATGGCACATGAGATGCACCATTTTGAGCGTGGCCGTTGCCAGTACCGCCTGACTGGCTCCTGTAGGATTTTCGAGCGAGATCGTTGCCAGTGCCCCTGGACTGGCTTGTGCGGGTGGCACATAAAAGACACCATTTCGAGCCTTGGCCGGTTTCGTGCGGGTGACACGTAAAAGCACCCACTACACTCTCTGAGTGGTTGGCGTTAGGAAGGGCATCCAGCTGTAGAAACTCTGCCAAATCAGACTGGAGCCTGGTGTTGCCATCCGGTTTCACCAGTCCTCAGTCAAATCGTCCAACCCATGCTAGCATGGAAAGCGGACGTTAAACGATGATGATGATGATGATGATGGTATAGTGACTTAGAGACAAGTTACTTGAATCATTTGACGAAATAGAAGGGGATATAGCATCATACAACGTGGAAGACAATTGGAGATTTCTGCGGGACAACCTGTTGAAAGCCATCGACCAGATCTGTGGGTGGTGTAAGGTCCCCTCTCGACCCAGAGTAACGTGGTGGTGGAACAAGGAGGTAGACAGGGCTATTAGACAAAAGAAACAGGCTTGGAAGGACTGGAAGAACGGTGGTAGCAGGGAATTGTATCAGACTGCCAGAAGGGAAACTAAGCGACAGGTTTACTTAGCCAGAGGGGAAGCAGATAAGAAAATAAATTGCCAATGTTCTGTGCCGTGAGGACCAAAGACTTGAAGTGTTTTGTGTTGCAAGACAGTGTGTGAGGGAGAATTGTGATGTCGTGGGAGAGAAATGTGTTCGCATGGATGATGGTATGCTTGCACTAAACGAGGCTGCAAAGAAAGAGGTTTGGAGACGCCACTATGAAAGGTTGCTCAATAAAGAGAATGAACGGGAGAAAGAGAGTCTGCCGAATGTCGACCCAACAGAGGGACCAGCTATCCTAATTGACAGTACCTTGGTAGATAAAGCAATCAAGAGTATGAAGACCGGGAAAGCCCCTGGCCCATCAAGAATCACTGGCAGTGTTGACTATAGCCTAATCACCCATATAGTTAAGCAGGTGATACACGAAGGAGTCATACCCAATGACTGGTGTAGCAGCATCATAGTCAACTGCTACAAAGGTAAAGGTGACGCTTTAGACACAAACAATTACAGAGGTATCAAGTTGTTGGACCAGGTAATGAAGGTCACCGAGAGGGTCATAGCCCAACAAATTAGATGAGATGCAGTTTGGGTTCGTGCCTGGGAAAAGCACCACTGATACTATATTTCTGGTAAGACAGCTGCAGGAGAAATACCTAGCCAAAGATAAACCTCTGTACCTAGCTTTCATTGACATGGAGAAAGCCTTTGACAGGGTCCCCTGATCCCTTATCTAGTGGTCAATGGGGAAACTAGGGATAGATGAATGGTTAGTGAGAGCTGTGCGAGCCATGTACAGGAACGCTGTCAGTAAGGTGAGGGTTGGCAATGAGTATAGTGAAGAATTCCGGGTAGAGGTAAGGGTTCACCAAGGTTCAGTCCTCAGCCCCCTCCTATTTATCATAATCCTCCAAACTATAACAGAGGAATTCAAGACAGGATGCCCCTGGGAGCTCCTCTATGCTGATGACCTTGCCCTAATTGCTGAGTCACTATCAGAACAAGAGAAGTTTCAGGTGTGGAAGCAAGGACTAGAATCGAAGGGCCTTAGAGTCAACCTAGCTAAAACCAAAGTCCTAATAAGTAGGAAGGTAGACAAAACACAAATCCCTTCAGGTAGATGGCCCTGCTTGATCTGTAGAAAAGGCATAGGTAGAAACTCCATAAGATGTACCCACTGTAAGCTATGGACACATAAGAGGTGCTGCAATATTAAAGGAAGGCTAACTAGCAAGATAGTTTTTGTATGTGGCAGATGCTCAGGAACAATAAACAATGAAAATGTGCAGAAAATAACCTTTGCCACACTCCAGGGAGAAAAACTAGAGGTAGTTGATAGTTTCCGCTATCTGGGTGACCAAGTTTGTAGTGGGGGATGGTTCACTGAAAGTGTAGCTGCTAGAATAAGAATAGCCTGGGTAAAGTTTAGAGAGCTCTTACCTCTGCTGGCGACAAAGGGACTCTCACTCAGAGTAAAAGACAGACGGTATGATGCATGTGTACGAACAGCCATGCTTCATGGCATTGAAACATGGGCCATGACTGCTGAGGACATGCGTAAGCTTGCAAGAAACAAAGCAAGTATGCTCCGATGGATGTGTAATGTCAGTGTGCATACTCGACAGAGTGTAAGTACTTAGAGAGAAAAGTTAGACCTAAGAAACATCAGAGCACTTCACACAGCCACTCCTACGCCTATGTATGTATGTATGATCAATGGAGAGAAAGAGGATTATTTCAACTCACGGAACTGAAATTATGTGATGAAACTAGAGCAATACAGAAAAAATCGTTAGTTCAGAGAAATAGGGCTTGAATCTATCAAAAGATGGGTATTGGAAAACAGCAGTAGAGGAAATGATGAAAATACAGTTCTTACTGACAAGAGTAATCTCATAGCAGAAAGCAGAGGTGAAATCTCTAATAAACCACTGGGAAGGAACAGTGATAGCTTGCTCAGTGAGAGACATATACAGGGGTTGAACAAAATAATGGAAACACCTATCATCATAGCATCATAATTTTGAAATATCTATAAAACCATCAAAATCCTATTTATTTTTATGTTGTTTGATTTATTATTAGTGTTGCTTAATATGTTTTGCTAAAATTACCGTTTCTTTTCAGTTATCATCAGAAAAAAGGAATTAAAATTCATTAAAATGACAGATCTATTGGACTGTATGGCAGGCACTACTGTAACAAAAACAGCCGAAATGTTTGGTGCATTAAGAAGTACTGTCTCAAAGGTAATGACAGCCTTTGAGAAAGAGGGAAAAACCTCCTCATCGAAACAAAACTCTGGAATAAAACCAAAACTTTCAGATAGGGAGCATTGGATGTTTATGTGAATTGTTAGAAAGGATCACAAAAGTACAGCTCCCAAAATTACTGCAGAGATTAATGACCACCTCGAGAACCCAGTTTCCACAAAAACCGTTCGCCGGGAGTTGCACAAAGCTGGATTTCATGAGAGGGCTGCAATCAGCACTACTTTAAAGAACAAATGTTGCAAAGCGTTTAGAGTGGAATAAAAACCTACAAAATTGGTCTCTAGAGCAATGGAAGAAGGTTATTCTCTCAGACGAGTCTTTACCTTGTTTCCGACCACTGTCCAAGTATACAGCCAAAAGACAGCATTTGACCCAGATTGCCTTCTTCCAACTGTTAAACATGGAGGAGGATCAGTGATGATCTGTGTGTGTGTGTGTGTGTGTGTGTGTGTGTGAGTGTGTGTGTGTGTGTGTGTGTGCGCGCATGTGTGTTTAGGGGCTATATCTTGGAAATTCGCTGGCCCAGTGGTTTCTCTTCATGGCAGAATTAATAGTCAAGACTATTTAAGCATTTTATCTGATCAAATTCCTCCTCTGGTTGTGGAACCGTTTCCAGAGGGAAATGCAATCTCTCAGGATGATAATGCACCAATTCATTCAACTAAAGTTGTTACTGAATGGCACGAGGAACATTCTAGTGAAGTTGAACATCTTATCTGGCCACCACAGTCCCCAGATCTCAATATTGTTGAACATTTATGATGCATTTTAGAAAAACAAGTAAGGAGTCGATATCCTCCACCATCATCACTACAAGAACTGGAGACTGTTTGAGCTGAAGAATGGACAAAAATTCCTTTGGAAACAATTCAAACTTTGTATGAGTCCATACCTCGTAGAATTCAAGCCGTAATTACTGCCAAAGGTGGTCCTATCCATTAAAATAAATTTGTTTGAAAATTTAAGGTGTTTCCATTATTTTGTCCAACCCCTGTAGATGGTCTGGAGGAAGACAATAAAACTAATGGTGACATGAGAGATGGGAAAAAGGCAATCTATGACAGAATAAAGGTAAGACTACAGGAGAACGATAGCGACATTATTTGCAACCTTAAAAAGGTTGACCAATGGAAATTGAACCAAGAAACGAAAAATGTGAATGAAATTCTGAAATACATCAGAACAAACAACATCGGAGAAACAAATAATTCGATCAAAGCAACAAGTATTGTTGTAGCAGAAAACGTGGGTGTTGGTGTCAAGAAAAAGAAACATAATGGGAGTGACAAAGAAAAGATCCATGGTGGAAAAGAAGAAGACAGGCAGGGTTAGACATGCTCTCGAAGGAAATCTCTGTGTTGGATCGAAAAGAGAAAGGGGAGCTTAAAGGCAAACAACAATACAAGGCACTGAACAGGAAGTATAATATTGAAAGAAAGGGCCTGAAAGTGGTAATGGAGGAACTGAAACAGTGCCACGTTGCAAAGAAAGCAAAGATGGTAAGATACGACCAAGGAATGAAGGGTTACCACCAGAATAGGTTATTCAGAGTAGATCAGAAGAGATTCTATAAAGAAATAAATGGAGGGTGTACAGATGAAGAGTTGATACCAGATAACAATGAAAGTCAAAGGTTTTGGAGTGACATCTGGAGCAAAGACAAGGAGCACAAGAAGGATGCTGAATGGTTGCAAGAACTGAAACAAACAGTAGTCTGTCCAAAACAGGCAGAACTAGTCATTTCAGTTAGGGAAGTGAAGGAAATCAGCAGAAAAATGAGCAACTGGAAGACCCCGGGACCAGATGGAGTTCAAGGCTACTGGATCAAAAGATGTGGTGAATGTCATGCACGAATAGCTGCACAACTCAACACCTTGTTAAATGCCGATCAAGTAACACCAGAGTGGTTGACAATGGGTAGGACAGTGCTGTGCTTGAAAAACATCGAAAAAGGCAATGTAGTTGACAATTACAGGCTGATACCCTGTTTGCCACTTATGTAGAAGTTATTGACTGGAATACTCGCAGAGTCAATGTACGAACATCTGGAAAAAAATGGAGTCCTGCCACATGAGCAGAAGGGTTTAAGTGCAGAGGTATCAAGGATCAACTCCTGATAGACACAAATGTACTTAGAGACTGCAAGAGGAGGAAAAGTAACTCAGCCATGTCATGGATCAACTATCGTAAGGTATACGATATGATCCCACATTCTTGGATTATGGAGTGTATGAACCTGTTTGGGATTGCATCGAATGTTGAGCGATTGCTTGGAAAAAGTATGGCAAATTGGAGGACAGACCTGACAGCATATGGAAGAAGTTTAGGGACAATAGAAATTAGGTGGTGTATCTTCCAAGGGGACTGCCTATCCCTGATGATCTTTGTACTGTGCTTGATACCACCAACACTGATTCTGAGGAAAGCAAAAGCGGGGTATGTATTCAAAAGCCACCACAAAAAGTCAACCATTTGTTATATTCATGGATGACCTCAAACTTTATGGTAAAGATGAAGCCCAAATCAGTTCCCTCGTTGATATGGTGTATACCTTCAATGCTGATATCAGAATGGAGTTCAGACTGAGAAAGTGGGGTGTGTTAGTATTGAAGAGAGACAAAATCAAATGTATGGATGGGCTATCAATACCGTTGGGGGAGGTTATGAAGCAGATAGAACAGACGAGCTATAAGTACTTGGGGATTTTGGAAATGGATGAATTGATGGAGAAAGAAATGACAGAAAAATTCAAGGTGGAGTTCTTGCGCAGACTGAGACTGATCCTTAAGTCGAAAATAAATGGAGGGAATAAGATGGAAGCTATCAACACCTGGGCGGTTTCACTCCTTAGATATGGAGCAGGGGTAATCGCATGGACAGTAGACGAACTAAACAGCTTAGACAGAAAGACAAGGAAGTTTCTAACTAGATATGGGATACTCCACCCAAAAAGTGACACAGGCAGACTGTATGTACCAAGAAAAAGTGAGGGAAGAGGACTTATTGGATGCGAACACAGCATTAGAGCAGAAGAAAACAACATAGCAAGGTATGTAAAAAATGCCACAGAACTGCTATTATTAGAAGTAAGAAGGTCAGGCTTGTGTAGGATGAAAGATTGTAAAGATAAAGCACTATACAAGAAATCGAAAATGAATGAAACTGAAAATAGGTGGGTAAAGAAAAGAATGCATGGATAATTTCATAGGGATGTTGAAGATAAGACTGACAGAGAAAA
This sequence comes from Octopus bimaculoides, assembly GCF_046866305.1. NCBI lineage: Eukaryota > Metazoa > Mollusca > Cephalopoda > Octopoda > Octopodidae > Octopus > Octopus bimaculoides. The sequence continues at coordinate 201,576,443 of NC_142928.1, forward strand.
AAGATGGCTGTGGATGACTAAAAGTGATTTAAAACTGGAAACAGAGGCTCTAATCTGTGCTGCCCAAGAGCAAGCACTATGAACAAAGTACATAAAATACAGAATAGACAACACAGCAGAAGGTGATAAGTGCAGAATCTGTGGACAAAACGGTGAAACCGTATGGCATATTACCAGCCAATGTACGCCACTAGCCCAGAAAGAATATAAGAGACGTCATGACAATATAGCAAGGATTGTCCATTGGACACTTTGAAACAAGTATAGACTTGACAGAGCAAAAATTGGTATGACCTCAAACCCGAAGGCATCGTCGAAAATAGAGATGCAAAGATCCTATGGGATTTTATGATTCAGTGCGACCATGAGATAGAGAATAGGAAGCTAGACATAGTCTTAATTGTAAAAGAAAACAAACTATGCTGGATCATAGATATAGCATGCCCAGCTGACAACAAGGCATGCGATAAGGAAGAAAGAAAAGTCGAGAGATATGACAGGTTAGCTTGGGAAGTTAAGCAGTTGTGGTCGATGAAAAAGGTAGCAGTAGTACCAATAATTGTCAGAGCCCTGGGAAAAGTGAGCAAAAATGTCGAGAAGTACATGGAATAAATAGGGTCTGTAATAAGGGTGGAGCACTTGTAGAAAACATCACAGCTTGGAACCGCTTGAATACTCCGGAAGGTGCTCGAAAAATAAGAGGTGTTACCTTAGTTCACTGGTAGTGAACAGCTGACCCTGTAGTACATCTCCAGCATAAGAAGCTATGCAAAGCAATGATGATGATAGATTGAAATAATGAGAGGTGAAATATCAATATTACATGCATTAATCTGTAGAAACGTTGTAAAAGGAAGAAAGACGAAGACAAAACATAGATTCTCACCAAGAGAAGAACTGCTTTCAGCAAAAGAAGCATTGCAACAAAAAATCCAAGCAAAATCTCAAAGAATACAAAGATTTTAGAGAAGAAACAAATCTTACAAAGAAAATAAGCTGTTCATATCCAATGCAAAAACATTCTACAGAGAAATAAGGAAGGAGAAAATAACCATTGAAAACCTCCACTGCCATGGAAGAAGTTAGAAACTTCTGGAAAAATATCTGGAATGATGAAAAGACTTACAATGACAAAGCAGACTGCATTAGATGCACAGAAAGATGCTACCAAAATTTACCAGAACAAGCATGGGAAGACAATAGCAGACCTAAGGATGACACTTATGAAGGCCCATAAGGGGAAATCCCCTGGTAATGGTATGGTACCAAATTTCTGTTTTGTCTTGCACTCATGCGCACAGGAAGAGTTAGTCCAGTTATTCAATAAAATTCACAAGTGATCCTACGAAAACACCTGATTGGTTAGCAAGAGGTATTACTTACAAACTCCCGATGAGCAATAGAACCAAATTTCCCCAAAACTATCCACCCATGACATGTCTGTCTACCATTATAAAATTTTAGCATCCATCCCTATGGAGAAAAACATACAAATTTATGGAAGAGAATGATATTTTCCCCACTGAACAAAAAGGGTGCTAACGAGGCTCATATGGATGCAAAGACCAACTCTTAATCAATCGCACGATCCTTCAGAACTGTCTTAACAAACGTAGAAATCTCAGTTGTGCATGGATCGATTATAAAAAGGCATTTGACAGCATACCGCATTCATGGATCTTGAAATCGCTGGGTATCGTCCAAATTTCTCCTGTGATTTCACACTTCCTGAAGCACAACATGTCAATGTGGAATACAAATCTCCACTTATACCACTCCAATGGACCACAAAAGATATTAATACCAACTGTGGCATTTTCCAAGGTGACTCACTTCCACCTTTAATTTTCTGCATAGCTCTAATACCCCTTACAAATGAACTCAACAGAACAGGGTAAGGATATAAAATTGGGGACAAGAAAATAAGTCATCTGTTTTATGTGGATGACTTAAAATACTATGGCAAAGACGATAATGAGCTTGAAGGACTACTAAGTACTGTGAAAGCATTCAGTGATGACATTGGGATGGAATTTGGTCTTGATAAATGTGCCAAGACCACTTTCCAGAAAGGGAAACTGAAGACCTCACATTCAGCGGAGTTGGATGTTTACACAGTCATAAAAGAGCTCGAGCAGGAACAAACTTACAAATACCTCGGAATAAATGAGGGTTCTGGCATTCAACATGCAAGTATGAAAGAGAAGATCAGGAAGGAATGTTACAGGGAGAGTTCGAGCAGTCCTAAAGTCTGAGTGAAATGCACGTAACAAGGTGTTGGCTATAGATTCCTTAGCAGTTCTGGTTGTTATTTACAGTTTCAATGTGTTGAACTGGAATATGAGCGAAATAGGGAAGATTGACAAGAAAATCCGTGAGCTGCTGACTTGCAATAGGAAGCACCACCCAAAGGCAAACGCAGATTGTCTTTATCTACCCAGAGCTCAAGGAGGTCGAGGCTTGATCCAATCTGAAATCTCCTACAAAACCACCACAATTGGAATGGTAAAATATCTTGAAACATCTAACGACTGGATGCTAAAGCTCTTTGCAAACCATGAAAGACATAAGAAGCTATATTCTATTGAAGGAGAAGAAAAGATTTTCAAGTGAGTTTATGCATAATACCCAGGTTGAACAGCATGGTGGAAGTGTGGCATCTGTAGTTGCAAAAAAAGGTGAAATGAACAACAGAGCAAAATGCGTTTGAACAATTGGCTGATAGGTGGGAACAAAAACCTCTGCATGGCAAATATGTGGCCCTTAGCAAACATGCTGATGTACATCAGAAGCACACCCATCTGTGGTTATGGATCTCAGGGCTAAAAGCAGAGAGTGAAGGCATTATCTTGGCTGCCCAAGATCAGAGCTTATTGACCAGGAACTATCAAGTCATTGTGATGAAAAATGGTGTAGACCCAAAGTGTTGATACTGTAATGATGGGATTGAAACAGTAGACCACCCAATCTCTGAGTGTAAGGATTTAGCACCTGTCGGGTATAAATCAAGACATGACAGTATCTACATTGGATAATGTGTTGGCATTATAAAATCAAAACTGCTGACAAATGGTACAAGCACCACTCTGAGGCTGTTAGAGAGGGAGAAAATGTAACTATTCTTTGGGACTTCCTAGTATGTACAGACAAGACCATCAAGGAAAATAAACTGGATATTGTTGTGAAGAACCAAAACAATAAAGTCTGTTTATTGATTGACATGAGCATACCCTGTAACCATAATATCTTGGCAAAAGAATTTGATAAACTCAGAAAATATAAAGATTTTCTAATCGAAATGGAAAAGATGTGGCATCTCAAGATGGTTATAATAATGGTGAATGTAGGAGCACTTTGAATGATCAAAAAAGGAATTGAAAATTATTTAAAGATAATCCCTAGCTTACCATCCATACAGGAAGTGCAAAAGTTTGTCTTAATTGGTCACACGTATTGAGAAGAGCATTGATGCTGAGAATTTTCTTTCCCTTTTTCTCCTTTATTTTATTCGTTTACCTTTTTATTTTATATTTTTTGTTACTGTCTTTCTTCCTCTTTTCTCTATCACATGACTTTGTAATTGAACAATTTGGTGTGTTTATTTTAATGGCTTATTAATGTATACTGTGAGTTTCTCTGCTCTAGGTGTCAGGAAGACACTCGGCAAGAAATGGAAACAGACTGGAAAGAAGATGATAATGAAAATAATAATAACAGTAATAATAATAATAATAATAATAATTGCTCGGATGCAGTACCAGGCAGTGGCTCTCATGGCTTCTGATCTTAATTGAGATTGGAAGTGTTATCATGTACATTGTTCTGTCTTTGTATAAAAGATGGGCTACAGCAAATATTCTGCTCAATACCACAGATTTGCTTGTCTGTTGCATGATCTTAACCAGTTGAGCATGTCCCTTAGTGGCTGATGATATGTGCATCTATGATCACGAGCAGAAGTAGTGGGGGAGCATCATAGCCATGTGTTGAGAGGAATTCTTTGGGGCTTGAATAGTTCACCTTTGGAAACATGGGTGCTTTGCTCAACATCCTTTAACAAACCTTATTCAGGGACCTTTTGAGCAAGATGGGCTACTCGACCTGAAGAAAATTCTAACTGGGCTCCACCTGCGAGGTTATGCGCTGTTTATCTTGATATGAGATCACCATGTCACACACATATGGTTGTGATGCATGTGCCTGGTGTACCCTTATCAGACGGGTAGTCATGATGGGTATAATGGGCTTTGTATATTTTACCCCAGTGTCACTTTGATGGCATGCACTGCTCTCTCACTCAATAATAATAATAATAATAATAATAATAATAATAGTAATAATAATAGTAATAATAATAATAATAATAATAATAATAATAATAATAATAATAATAATAATAATAATAATAATAATAATAATGCTCACCGGGCAGTGGCTCTCATGGCTTCTGATCTTAACTGATTGGAAGTGTTATCACGTATAACACTTGGTATAAAAGATAGGCTACAGCAAATATTCTGCTCTGTTGTTTGACCTTAACCAGTTGAGCATGTCCCTTGGTGGCTGACGATATGTGCATCTCTGATCACATGCAGAAGTAGTGGGGGAGCATCATAGCCATGTGTTGAAAGGAATTCTTTGGGGTTTGAATAATTCACCTCTGGAAACATGGGTGTTTAGTTCAATACGTTTAAACAACTCTTATTAAGGGACCTTTTGTGCAGGATGGGCTGTTCAACATGAAGAGAAACTCTGAGCCCCACCTGTAAAATCCATGCACTGTTTATCTTGATATGAGATTGCTATGTCACACCCATACGTTTGTGATGTCTGTGCCTAGTGTACCCTTATCAGACGGGTAGTCAAGATGGGTATAATGGGCTTCGTATATTTGTACCCCAGTGTCACTTTGATGGCATGCTCTGCTCTCTCTCATTCAATGATAATAATAATACTCTTCATTATTAAAGGGACAAGCCCTGAAGTTTTGGAGGAGGGGGTTGTTGATTACACTGACCCCAGTGTATAACTGGTACTTATTTCATTGACCCTGAAAGGATGAAAGGTGGAATTTGAACTCAGAACGTTAAAACAGAGAAAATGCTATTAAGCATTTTGCCCAACATGCTAATGATTCTGCCAGCTCCCCTCCTCAACAACAACAACCACCATGGCTGCCGCCGCCGCCACCACCATGAAAATAGACACTAGTTTTTTTCCTAAGTAAAGTTTAAGATAATTAGAAAGAAAGTATTTACCTAATGATGCAGCTGAACCACCTGTTGTGTTTCCTTGGAAATATTCTTTAAATTTCTGTTAGAAGTAAAAAAAATAATTTATCATCACTCAATCAAAAACATAATTAATTTCATAATTAATTTCATAATTAATTTCAATGCAATGCTTTTAGTCATTGCTTCTATCATGAATATTGTTTTAAATTTACCTTTCTATTTATTGTATTATAAAACCCTGTCCTACAATGGACAGGCTTTCCAATATTCCATAGTTTGGTGAGGAATTGTTACTTAAAGAATAAGAAAATATTATTCATGGAATTGAAATTGGTATCAAGATTCCATGTAATGTCCAAACACCAGCTTAATAATGGCAAACCTATTTAACTTAATTCTTCATTATTTTCAAAACTGATTCAAACAAAAGAAGAATGTTTCTCTTGCAAAAAGACTGGCTTTGAGTAAATTCCAGTGAATTACTGGTATGTCAACAGTGCTTTACTTCAATGCTATATGTACTGTCTTACAGAGTATATCTGCAGATGTGTACCCAAAACTGTTGGGTATAGATAAAAGGAGAAAGAAGAAAAGGAACTGGTCCAGCCAAACAATCTTTGTCTGTCCCCAACACATATTGTATACACAAAGTGTTTATATAACGCTCAGTTTATATACAGCTTGCTTGCATCTCTCTATACATACAAAATAGAGTATATACAAACAAAATATTTACATTAGTTTCTCTTGCTCTCTCTCTCTCTCTCTCTCTTTCTCTCTCTCTCTCTCTCTTGCCTTAAATATTGTTACGAAAATGTTTTATTTGGAAATAAAAGTGGATTTTCATTTAGGCATATTGATTCGAACCTGAATCTAAAGAATTCCCTTTTGAATTACCACAGCACTTTCTCACAGAGAGACAAGAATTGACAGCTAAGACACTCAATACATGGCCAATGCCAAGCTGATTCATGTATTCTCCACTTGACCCTTTTAACCCCTCCTCTGCAGGGCCATCACATGACTTTTAAAGGCCCCCTGCAACTTTTTGTTTCGAGGCCCCACCACTTCAATCAAAATTCATAATCTATGTACCTTCATTATCTGCAAAATTCAACCATAGTCCCTTACAGTTTGTTGTTTTAGAATCATCACAGCAGAGTCTGCTGTGATGATTCTAAAACAAAACACATATAAAAACCAATAATATATCTTTTTTCTACCCAACACTGTGCTTGAAGAGACCTATTGAGTCAAGTACATCAACATCAAAATGAAAATCAAATGGAAAGTTGTGATCCCCATGCCGGTGGCACGTAAAAAGCACCAACCAATCGTGGTCGTTGCCAGCCTCGTCTGGCCCCTGTGCCAGTGGCACGTTAAAAGCACCCACTACACTCCCTGAATGGTTGGCGTTAGGAAGAGCATCCAGCTGCAGAAACACTGCCAGATCAGTTTGGAGCCTGGTGCAGCTTCCTGGCTACCCAGACCCCAGTTGAACTGTCTTACCCATGCCAGCATGGAAAGCAGACGCTAAATGATGATGATGATGATGATGATGAGAGAGAGAGAGAAAAATGAATAGAAAAAGAGGGAGAGACCAAGAGACTAAGAGATGTGTGTATGTTTGGAACACGTCTCTCTCTCTCTCTCTCTCTCTCTTTGAGTTGGCCAAAGCCTTGTGAATGGACTTGGTAGACCGAAACAAATAAAAAGCCAGACGTATATATGTGTGTGTATATATATATGAATGTGTGTACATATGCCTGTGTGTGTATGTTTGTATGTATGTATAAGTATACAATCCCCGCCTCCATCACCATTGCTTCTTTTTCTTGTCTTTTCTCTTGAAGTTGCTCTTATTTTTATTGTTTGGGATTGCTTTCGTTTTTCTTTTATCTCCCTAGGGAATTCGTTGGAAAGCTTTTTTAATTCACTTTTTTCATTTCTTTTAAAGTTATTTATGCTACACCCTCGTATTTTCGTATTTTGTTTCCTCGTCTGACTTGAAATTTTCAGTTAACATCTTAACCAGGCAGTTTGATCTTAACATGGGACCTCTCAACCATGGAGGCCCCCTGAAACCACATGCAAGGGCTTAGTGACAGCCTCGCTCCTATGCAAACAATAGTTGACGGGAGATAAGGAAGACACCAACAGCAGTTCCAATTGTTTTTGGAGTGGTGTGTCCCTCTTTTTTGCTGTGTTGTAAGAATTATAATTAGAGAAAGTTCGTAAGCCAAAGACAGCAGTTAGTGAAAGGAGTTGGTGAAAGAAATGACCTCCAAAGTAATTGGTGAGATGAAGAAGCTGACAAGAGACAACTATGATATTTATAACTTTCACTAGTTCACTTTCGAATGATGAGTGTCGTTCTGTCTTCTTTCCTCTCTGCCACTCTGTCACCCTTTAAGGGTTTATGACTACTTCTAACGACATAAACAGTAAACAACAACACAAGAAGAAAACCATTAGGGTGATTTCCCTTGTGTTTTGATCCCCTTTTGAGGATTCGCAATCAATCAAGGAAATCCACCTGTTATTTAGAACTGATATATATATTCAAACTATTTGTGTTTTGGACTCAAATGATTATAACAGCTTTGAGCTGTCTTCGACTTAACCCAATGTGTTTTATGGCATTCATCTTTACTAAATACATTGTTGAATCTAAAACCATGTTTGTTGTTATTTCCATGCTTATTACTTTCTGATGCCTTTTGTTTAACCCGTAAAATACACAAATAATCAGCATATGATTTAACTTATTGAACAGAGTTCAACAAATTTATTTATGTAATGGAGGGGATTAGATGTTAAAATGGATTATAGTTTTTATTATTCATGTTGCTATACAATTTGCTTCATACAAAAAGACTCAGATATTCATAAGAGAAAATTGGGATATTCACATTTGTACTTGTCGGTAGCTAGGATAAAAACTAAAAGAGACATTAGAAGTACATAGATTTTCTCTTAGTAGTCATATTATAAAATGTGTTTGTTCTTGGAGTCAGGCCTATTTTAAACAAAGCTGAAAAATAGATAAATTAGGTGCTAATATATGTATATTAAAAAAACTGATATTCTCTCTATGAATTTCTATATGTGTGTCTATTTAAAATTCCATAAATGAATTATATCAACTGGTCAGGCTGTATTTGTATTCACAATGTGGATTCCAAATAAGGAAGTGAAAGAATTTACAAATACAAACTTAGTTTTTACTTAACCATCAATTATTCTTTTGACTTACGAAATTATTAGAAAAAAATAATAATTTCATGTTTATAAAATTTATAATTTACATATTTATTGTAAATAAAAGGCCAAATAATCATAGACAAAAAAAAGGGTTATATGTTGTAATTAATTATCTAGTCACAGTATTGGAAAATTTTAAAGAAAATTTTGGAATAGATATAAATAATCTTTATAGATGCTATAAATAATTTTTTCAAAATGTATATGTGTGTGTGTGTGTGTGTGTGTGTGTACATGTATATGGGCATATATGCCCTTAGGCCTGAATGAAAGTATCCAATTGAGTGAGTATACATGTACATATGTGTGTCTATATATATGGACAGGTATGTGGGAATGTATAGATATATACATATATGCATGTAGGTCTGTGTATGCATATGTGTATATATATATATATATATATATATATATATATATATATATATATATATACTCAATGAGAATACAATATACTGAATTTCTAATAAATGCTCATGGCAGGGAAGCGTCTAAAACATTAAAGGTATTTAGACATTTAATAAGAGTGATTATATATTATATCATAAAATATATTTTTCCTGCTCTTATCTTATAATATAAGCATGGAAGGCTGACGTTAAATGATGATGATGGTGATATATGTATGTATATATGTGTGTGTCTATGTATGTACAAATGTGTCATCATCATCTTCATCATCGTTTAGCGTCCACCTTCCATGCTAGCATGGGTTGGACGTGATTTGACTGAGGACTGGTGAAACCAGATGGTTACACCAGGCTCCAATCTGATTTGGCAGAGTTCCTACAGCGGGATGCCCTTCCTAGCGCCAACCACCTCGAGAGTGTATATGGCTGTATGGCTATGTATATGCATAAGTATATGTGTAGTGGCATATAGACATGTGAATTTGAGTGTACATATTTCCATGTATCTGTTGTGAGTCTATTTACATTTATATAAAAAGGAGATGTACGCATGCATTTTTCCCATTAATTACTGTCTCCCCTACAATACATCAAACTTCTGTAGCTCTCTTTTTTTAGTTAGTTTTTTCCTTATCAATGATAACTTACTCAACAATAATATAAACAATTTTTCGATATTAGCTATAAAAAAAATCTTTCTCATTTATATCTTGCTCTATAGACGATGACACAAGTTTATCAATTAATAATGTAAGTAAAATCCCCTTTATTTCGAATTTTTTTTTTATCCCTTATTGCTTGTCTAATATTTATTCTGAAATTTCCTTTAAAACATTCCAATACTGTGACTAGATAATTAATTATGACATATAACACTTATTTTTGTCTTTTATAATATTACACAATAACTACCAAGCAGATAAAAAAAAAGTATGGAAAATAGTCGCAATAAATAGACAAAATCCCTTCACTTTTATAATATTCTCGAACTAAAATTATATACATCAAAACACATAAAAAAAATATAGAGTGTAATAACACTTTACAACATATAAATAAATAATAAATCAAGGAAATGTGATAATCACTAAAAAAAAAAATCCTCTAATGCCAATATACGACCACATAGATTAAGAAAGTATGGAAGACCCTACATACAAAGAACTATGTACATACAATGAATTTGAATAAATCTTTTAAATTAACATTAACATTTATTTACATGAAAGAAAATCACCACAGACATAACATGTGTTGTGATAAAAATAACAGCTAAATAAGATTTTTTGGATAAATATTTTAAATTAACATAACCATTTATTTACATGAAAACAAAATGACAGCTTGCAAATCCTGTTTCCTGACTGGGTTACAATGCAGGTGAACAGTCGAAATAAACAGACAAACACTTTCTCTTTTATAAAAGGATTTAAAAAGTACGGAAGACCCTACATACAAAAACCTATGTCCATTTATATGGGAGCTCTGGGCAAAATGACCGTCCTTGGGACATAAGTGAAGTGTGTGTGTAAAGTTTGGGGAAAATCGGTTGAGAATTGTGGAAATATATGCGTCAGTCATTATACACACACATACTGTAATTCATACTAGATAAGATCTATATAATATGTTAAGAAACTAAAGTCTTTAGTATGTAATCATAAAAGAAAAACTGGAATTATTGTGCAATCTGGTAAAACGAGAAACATATATGATATGGATTTATTAAAATATGAATTAATAGAAAAAGAGATTATTAGTAGTTATAAAGTAGTAAGTAAAAATGTTTTAAGGTCCATAAACTTAGAAGCAAAGAAAAGTATGAATGATTAAGATCTTGATGACAGAACAGAGCCTTTTGTGGGTATGAGGCCTATGATAACTTTAAAAGATCATAAGGAGAATTTCTTTTCTAAACCTAAGATTAGCTGAATTTGCCCAGGCTGGTCTGACCTGGGTAGATTAAGTAAAATCATTCTAGATACGTATACTTACACTAAAGAAAAATATAAAACTTGAACTTTGGTCTAATACCCAGGAAGTTATTTATTGGTTTGATAGAATAGATAATAAAAATAGAAGTAAATGTATACAGATAGATATTAATAACTTCTTTCATTAATCATATTGTACTTAATAATGCTGATGTATTTGCTAGAAGAAACTCTAACTGTAATTTTAAAGAAATTTAAGTAATTTTGGAAGCTCCAAAATCTATTATTTTATTTGATAATAAGTATTGGGCTAGAAAAAAATACCAATATTTTTTTACATTACTATGGGATCACCTGATTCTGCCCAAGTTACTGATCTAGTAGGTATATACATTCTGTATCATTATAGTAATGAATTTCAGATATTAAAGGTAGACACTATAGAGATGATGTGTTGTTTTTCATTAATAGTCTATCAAATAGGAAATTGGATTTGTATAACAAAAAATTGCTTAGTTTTTCTAAAAGATCTGGTTTATCCATTCCTATAGAAAATGAACATGATTCTGTTAATTATTTTACAGGCCAATATAGCCCATATTGGCTACCAATAAATTAAAATATATTAACTTTAATAGTAATCATCCTAAAGCAATTACATGAACTTTAGTTAAGAATATTTCAACGTGTGTTACATATTTATCGTCTAAGGAAGAAATCTTAAACAATAATGCAGAATATTATAATCTTGCCCTTAAAAAAGTAGGAAAAATTAAGACTATAAAAAATATTAGTTTAATAATGATCAATTGGCTGACAATGGAATTTGTGGATCTAATTGTAGAGAATTGAGTAATAAAATTAAAATTAGTAAATCTCACAAAAATGTAAATATTAATAAGGTCGATGAGGTAATTAATAAATTAACAGTTACAGAATCTAAAGATAACCTAAGTAACAGCAGAATGAAATATAGTGTAAATATATGCTCTAAAATCAATACCGATAATATAGATACACTAAACCTGTATTATGATCATAATAATGATGTTATTCATAATAAGAATAACATTAATAATAATAGTAATAGTGTGGATAAGAAAAAGTGTAGTAATTATAATATTGTGTGTGAAAATAGGCTTGAATTTAAGACTAAAAAGTACACCTCATATGCAAGTTTTGATACACTTAATACTGTTAATTCTATAAATAATAACAATATTTGGTTTATTATTCCTTATGCAAAACAAATAAAATCTAATTAAGTTAAACTTTTTTATAGACCTATATTTAAGCATTTTAATAAAGAAAGTAAGTATGATAATATAATCTATATATATAAAAATGAGAATGTGTGTCTGTCTGTCTGTCTGTCTGTCTGTGTGAATCCCTAAAACTCGAGAACTACACAACCAATTTCATTCAAATTTTACAGATGCCTTACTTAGGGTTCCAGTTGTGTTTTAGTCAAAAAAATTTTAACTTCTTGCAGAGTTCGAGCCCACAGCAACATAATATCTCCTCCACTATTTAAGTATTACGTGTCAAAAGTGAAACAAAAACACTCATGTCAAATACTTTCACTTTAAAAATGAAACTATTCTACTAACTGAAACAATCACATTTCGATACTGTAATGACAGATACTTTCAGAGAGAGAGAGAAAGAGAGAAAGAGGGATGTATGTGTATACATATAGATGTATATGTACACGTTATTCCACTAACTGAAACAATCACATTTCGATACTGTAATGACAGATACTTTCAGAGAGAGAGAGAAAGAGAGAAAGAGAGAGAAAGAGATGTATATGTACACGTATATGCATAGATATATATATATATAGATATAGATCTATATGCATACATGTATATGTATACACATGTGTAGATGTATATATATATATAGATGTACATGTAATATGTACACATATATACATATATATACATGCATACAGATATCTATACATATATACACCCATCACACACAAACACATGTACACAAACACACACTTTAGTCATTTGTTTTCTTATCCAAAAATACGTCAAAAGTACTGAACGGATCTTTATGAAATTTGGAAATTATATTCTATGTATAACGGCCATAACTCCCATGAAAATTCATATATTTTTGATGTTGATGAAATTTTAACCCTAACATAACAGATGAGCATTATTTGTAATTCAACGGTACAACAGTGTAAGACTACCCTTTCAGATATACTTTCATTGTGATTTCTGCAATGTGGTGCATAAATTGTCAAGTAAATGAGACGCATCTTTGCCTCCACTGATTCACTTGCAAAGTGTTGAGTAAAATTATTTCGTTGCAGACCTCCTTTGGGTCTTTTTATTGTCACTACGACACACATAGTCCCCAGTTGGTAACATTGATTTCAAGGCCCTCCTAGATGAGAGACTGGCATTCCACTTAATGTCTATGTTCCAGGCTGGCATGGATTGGAGAGTTATTAATGTAGAAATATGGTATCATAGCTACTAACAGTTGAGGGTTGCGTAGTCTAGACGGCGTTTTTAGATTTCATTATTCTCTTTAACCCGGGCAAAGCCGGGTATTTCTGCTAGTTAATAATAAAGAGATCAGAATTGGTTTTTCAGTATCTAAAAATTTGTTTCGAATCATCTCTTCAATTAATAACAAAAATTTTTTTTATTATAATAGAAACAATAATTTTGTTAATGATAATTAGGTTACTAGAACTTGGTATTGTAGATTTAAGGATAAATGTTATTTCAATAATTTTCGTATGCAAAATAACCTCGTATACAGATGTAAGATTGAATCTGAAAGAAAAAAACTGAAGATTTTATTAAAAATCGAATTGCAAACCATGAGAACACTTTTAGGAATAGGATTGGGTCGAACAGTACCAGTTTAAGTAAGTTTATTCAGAGGTTAAGGGATAGTATGAAACAGTATAGCATGAAATCGCAAATAATTAGTCATTCTAGATTTTACAAAATTGCTGATAATAGATGTGACTTATGAGTGGATGAAATATATGAAATTTTAACATGAAAGACAGAAACTTCTTAATGACAGACGTGAATATGTTTTAACTTCTGCATATGTGTATTTATAAAATTTTATAATTAAATGTATTATTCCAAAGATTATATTTAATAACAATTTTTTTTATTAAATATACACATACATATACAATATATATGTAACTGTATGTACCTGTATGTATATATATATAAGTATGTATGCGTGTGTGTGTGTGTGTGTGTGTGTGTGTGTGTGTGTGTGTGTGTGTGTGTGTGTATACATATATATGCATATATATCATCATCATCATTTAACGTCCGTTGTCCATGCTGGCATGGGTTGGACGGTTTGACTGGGCTGGCACACTGGAAGGCTGCACCAGGCTCCAGTCTGATTTGACATGGTTTTCTATGGCTGGATGCTCTTCCTAACACCAGCCACTCCGAGAGTGTAATGGGTGCTTTTATGTGCCACCAGCATGATTGCTATTTGTATGACACCAGGGTGCATTTCTGTGCCACTGGCATGAGTGATGATTTGGGTGACACTGGTATCTGCCATGACTGCGATTTGGCCTGATGGGTCTTCTCAGGCACGACATAATACCAAAAGCTTTGTTCAACGTCTCTGCAAAGCCCAACACTCGAAAGGAACCCAGTCAGTGTGCCTCCGTCAGACCCAAGGCTCAAAGGGAACTCAGCCACTTTCCCTCCATCAGGCCCAATGCGCAAGAGGAAGTCAGCCACTTTGCCTCTATGAGACCCAATGTTCAAAGGATGCTCTTTACATGCCACCAATTCAGGTGCACTTGGCTTGATGGGTCCTCTCATGCACAGCACATTGCTTAAGTTCTTGGTCACTGGTCATTGCCTCAAAGTTCAAAGATCATGCTTCACCACCTCGTCCCATGTCTTCCTGAGTCTACCCCTACCTCAGCCATTTTGCCTCCGTGAGGCCCAATGCTTGAAAGGAGCACTTTATGTGCCTGTTACGTGATACAAGCATCGACCATGTCAATGATTTCACTTGGCTTAATGAGTCTTCTCAAGCACAGCATATTGCTAAAGGTCCCAGTCACTAGTCATTGCCTCTGTGAGGCTGAAACTTTCAAGATCATGCTTCACCACTTCGTCTCATGTCTTCCTGGGTCAATCTCTACCACGGGTTTCTTCCACTATTAGAGACTGGCACTGCTTTACACAGCTGTCCTCTTCCATACTCATCACATGACCATACCAGTACAGTCGTCTCTCTTGCACACCACATCTGATGCCTTTAATGCCTAACATTTCTCTCTGTTGAACATGAACACTGACATTGCACATCCAGTGCATCATACTGGCTTCATTTTCCCCAAGGCTACACATGTCCTTGGCTGTCACAGCCCATGTTTCACAGCCAGGCAGCAGAGCTGTTTGCCCACAGGCATCAAACAATTTGTCTTTCACTCTGAGAGGTGCCCTTAGTTGCCAGAAGGGTTAGGAGCTCTCTGAACTTTGCCCAGCCTAATCTTATTCTCACAGCTACACACTTGAAGCATTCACCTCCACTGCTAACCTGGTCACCCAGACAACAAAAGCTATCTACTACATCTAGCTTGCCTCACTAACAGTTGATGGAATCTATTTCCTGTACATTTTCACTATTTATTGTACCTGTGCATCTTCCAAATACAAAAGATAATTTCCCTGTCAACCTTCCCCTGATACTGCAGTACCTCTTACATGTCCATAGCTTGCACTGGGTACATCTTATGAAGTTTCTAGCAACACCCTTTTCTACAGATCAAGCAGGGCCATCTACCTGAATAGATCTGTGATTTGCCTGTCTTCCTACTTACTAAAACTCTGGTTTTCGCCAGGTTAACTCTAAGCCCTTCAATTCCAGACCTTGCTTCCATACATAAAGCTCTTCCTGTAGTTCTTGTAGTGATTCAGCTATAAGAGCAAATTCATCAGCATAGACAAGTTTCCAGGGGCATCCTGTCTTGGATTCCTCTGTTATTGCCTGGTGGACTATGATGCAGAAGAGGGGGCTAAACCTTCGTGAACCCCTACATGAATTCTTTGCAGTACTCATTGCTCACCTTCATTTTACTGGTAGCATCCCTGTACAAGGCTTGTACAGCTCTTAACAACCACTCATCTATCCTTAGTTTCCGCATTGAACACTAGATGAGGGATCGAGGGACCCTGTCAAAGCCTTTCTCCAAGTCATCAAAAGCCGAGTACAGAGGTTTATCTTTGGCTAGATATTTCTCCTGCAGCTGTCTTATCAGAAATACAGCATCAGTGGTGCTTCTATCGGGCACAAAACCAAACTGCATCTCATTTTGACTAACTCTCTCCTAATGACCCTCTCCGCAACTTTCATCACCTGATCCTTTACCCTTGTAGCAGTAATACTATGGTGTTACTACACCAGTCATTGGGTATGACTCCTTCGTGAACCACCTGATTTACAATATGGGTGACTAAACTATAATCTACACCGCTAGGTATTTTAAGCATCTCAGTGGTGATTCTTGACAGGCCAGGGGCATTCCGTTTTCATATCCTTGATTTATTTGCCAGGGTACTGTTGATTTGAGTAGATGGTCCCTCAATTGGGTCACCCTTTGACAGACTTTCCTCTTCCCATTCATTCTCCACGTTCAGCAGCTTTTCATAATGGCATCTCCAAGCTTCTTTCTTTGCAGAATCATTAAAACAAGTGTACCATCATTCATGCAGACCCATTTCTCTCCTGTAACATTATGATTTATCTCTCACACACTGTCATGCAATCCAAAATACTTCAGTTCTACACTAGACATAGGAAAACTTCTTTTCTGCTTCTCCCTTGACCAGATATACCTGTCTCCTAGCTTCCCTTCTGGCTATCTGTTACACTTCCCTGCTACCCCCACTCTTCTAGGACTGTTTCTTTGCTCTAATGGCCCTGTATACAGTATTGTTCCATCACCACATTACCTTAGGTCTGGAAGGGACTTGTACCAGTCACACATTTGGTCCATGGTGTTCAGCAAGTTATCCCGCAGGAATTCCCAGCTGCCTTCTATGTCACAGGACTGTAGCTCCTCCTCCCTCTCATCAGATTTCTCAGTGACGATGTCCCTAAATATCTGACCATGTGAAGGGTTCTTAAGCTTCCAAGTCCTTCTTTTCCAGATTGGTCTGCTTTTTTGCATCCTTCTGGCCTCAAGTCTAAAGTCACTAATAACTAATCTATGCTGGGGGGGGGGGGGCATATTCTTCACCAGGGAGGGTCTTTGTATTTAAGAGCAACCATGCATCCCACTGTCTGGTGAGAATGAAATCAATCTGACTAGTAGAGTCACCTGATTGATAGGTTATCAGGTGATTGGCTGGCTTCCTGAAGCTGGTGTTGCAGATTAATAGCTTGCCTGAACTCCATAAGCCTAGTTCCCTCTTCATTTTGGGAACCAATTCCATGGCCCCCATGAACACCATGGAAAATACCAGATTATTCTCCAAGATGCCCATTAAAATCTCCAGCCAGGTCGTTGTCACTTGCCTTTGAGGTAGCCTGTAGAAGGACATCATAAAAGCGGTCCTTCTGCTCATTTGGTAGGCCCACTTGTGGAGTGTAGGCAGAAATAATTGTAGCTATACTATTCTGCAAGACTAGCCTGAGCTTAAGCATTCTATTGCACACTCTGACAAACTCTATGACCTTATCTACCCTTTTCTCAGCAAGAAATATGTCCCCAAAACCTACTCCATCACTGTCACCTTCCCAGAAGATTTTATCCCTAAGTGTCTTGCCTGTGAGGAACCTGGCTGAAGCTCCTCTCCACCTAACTTCTTAGATGCAACATACATCAACATGCCTCCTTTCAAGCATCTCTACAATCTCGTTAGATCTACCTTTCAGTGTGCCTACACTGAGGGTGCCAACTTTGAAAACTGGGAAAGGGATGTGGGAAGGAACATGGGAAGGATATTCAGCACCTGAAAAGAAGGTTTCAGTGATTGTTTGATAACAGAAATATCATAACAGTTGCTCTCACTTTCAAACTACTGACATTCAAACAAGTTAAAACTCTGGCCTCTACTGGGGGTGAGAGTAAAGTAAACATTGTAAATATAAGCGTTACTGCAGCTGCAAATATGTGTGTGTATATATATATATGTATATATATAACAAAAATTTAAATGAGAGTTTTGATGCTAATATCCATTATCATTGAAATTTATTCCTATGTCAACATTTCTGTATAAGGCTATATTTAACTGTCAAATTCAAGTTAAATAGATAAATTACCTTACACAACTTCAGGGTAAAAGGTAAATAGCAAAAAGTAAACACCAAAAACATTGTCTCTAAGTCTGGTTCATATTCAAATTTCTCCTTAAATAAAGGTCCGTCAAAGGGAGAAAATCCCTCATAATATTAATTAATTATAAACAATCACATATTACAATGGAAATCTATATTATATTATCTCTAGAAACTTTAGCAAATAATCACAAATACAATTACAATTGCTATTGGTAAATTATACATTGATATGGCCTGCCTTAATACCTAATATTATACTATAATACCCGATCATACTGAAATTTATAACTCATTTAAACCAGAGAAACGTGTTTCGGATAATGAGTACATCTGAGAGTATTATGTGTTAGTTTATTTATCAACTTATCCTTAGAGAATAATATAAAATATAATTCTAGATTACACAGCGAGGAATATCTTTTACCTTTGTCATACGGGAAAGATCTCCCAATGATTGACCATTCTAACGAATATTGCTTTTTTTGTTCTTTCAGTTCCCAAATGAATTTACTAAGACTATTACTTGCTATTTTACTTCTATCTCTAAAGGTACTATAATGATTAGATAATCTTTTACAGATTTGTCCCGAAGAACACCCCAGGTATCGGCTAACATCTGTCTGAGTCCTTACCTTACATTGATAAACTACATTTCTAACTCTCGTATTAGGGCCTTCAAACTTCAATCTTCTGTGGTTAACCTCTGTTACTGTAATCATATTCCGATTATTATTACTATTATTGTTATTATTATTATTATTATTATTTATATCAGGGTTCACATTGCTATCCTCCCCAATTCCTTTTGATTTAAGTATTTTAAAATTATGAGCTGCAATTATTTGGGCTAAGTTCATAGTGTTTGAGAAACCAAATCTAATGCTATGTGTGTTAATAATTTTACCATAGTGTGAATTCTTTGGGAAATATCTGCTTATCACCTCTCTAAACTGTGCAATCAAATTAGATTTAACATTTCTACGAAAGGGGACTATGAATCCTATATTACCATCTTTAGTGTTATCACAGTCACTAGTATAATTCTTTAAAAAATCTTAAATTACCTATGTTACGTTTATGAATATCTCTGGGTTTATTTTCCTTATTTCCTCTTAGTTTATTCTTATACCTATTATTCTTATCTGTCTTAATGTTGTTACTATCAGGTTCAACATAGTAAACCTCTTTGTATCCTGCCCTATTTAATGCTGAATTATAGAATTGAGCTTCATTATCAAAAATCTTATCATTAGCAGATAATCTAGAGAATCTTAATGAAATATTTCTAACTAAATTATCGATAATTTTTCTAGGATGGTTACTCCACTTACTTAGATATTTTAGGTTAGTTGAAGGTTTATGATATGGTCTATGTCTCATTTTTAATATCTAATGTCACATCCAAGAAATTTGCTACAGAAATATCGTCTTCATAAATGATATTCATCCCCATTCTACGAAAAAATCTAGCCAATCTACCTTTAATTCTCTGTAATTGTTGGCTGGAGCTATTCCTAATATATAGAAGGCAATCATCCCTATATAGACCCCCCCCCCCTAATCATAGGAAATTAATCATTCAATTCATAAAGAATAAAAGAACCCACCATATCAGCTATTTGTGCTGAGTCAGAACTACCCATGGGGACATCGAAAGCATCCGGTGTATCCTTACGTATCCATACCTTATCATTAAAACTAATGAAGGACTTCCTAGCTGCTAATATCACTTTAATTTCTTCTCTAGTAAGCCCTGCCTTATTATGAAAAAAACCATAGTGCCTTATTCAATATGATCAGGTTAATGGATGCATAAAAAATTAGCTATATCAAATTGAATGAATTTAGTATTTTTCTTGTCCTCAATAGAATTAAACCATCCGATGACTTGGTCTGTACTCGACCATAAATTTAACTTCAACTTATCAACTATTGTAGTTATGTACTTATTTATAATATTTTTACTTAGTATCCCTACGTCCCTATTGGTAGCGATTACATGTTTTTCTCATCAACATATTGTGGAGATATCATCATATGAACATATATGTGGTGTGTGTGTGTGTGTGTGTGTGTGTGTATGTAGAGTGTTAGGTGTGATGTACAGAAGTAAATATTGAAAAAAAAGTCGTCAGAATTTTGGAATAACTTCTTTCATTTATTTTACTTGTCAAATATAAATGTGAAAATACAGAGATCTAGCTTATTTATATAAAAACAGGTGTTTTGTGGGGTTTTGTTTATAACAGAATATTGTTTTGTCTTTTTGTTTTTTGGAGGTGAGGCTTTGGAGACAATGGAAGATGTATAAGCAAATAGATAGATAGATAGATAGATAGACTGATAGTTAGACAGATAGAGAGATGGATGTGGTAAAAGAGAGAGAGAAGGGCCATTGTATTGAATTGGTCTTTTTAAGGAGTGTAAAAAAAAAGAAGAAAAAGGTTAAAAGCTTGTTTGCTACTTACTGTATTGTTTTGAGACAGATTTTAGGGATGGTAGAAGAAGGAGGAAGAAAAGGAGAAAGGAAGAAGAAAGAAAAAATAGAGAATAATGAATAGAAAATATAAAGAAAACAAAAAATGTCTTCCTGTTTTTTCTTTTGCTTTTAGTTCTTTCATTTTATATTCTTTGTCCTTTCTTTTTATAGACTTTGGGTCCCTTTTAGAATATATTCCTGTCATACATTCATTTATTTATTTATTTTTTGTAAGGTGTAGTTCTGCATGAGAGTATATTAGTATAACTTAGTTTGTTCTCTGCTATTTCCTTCTTCAAGTCCGCTGTAATAATATTTTTTTCGTTTATACTTTTTGTACTGAGGAGAACAGTGATATTTATTTAATTTAATTTAATCAAATTAATTTAATTATTCTTTCACGAATTTACATGTTAATATCACTGTTTGAAGCAACCGCATGCATGTATTAAAAAACTCTTTCAAATTTTAACATCTTCTCTTCTACAATTTTAACATATATGTGTATATATACATATATATATATATGTATATATACATAAATATACATATACATATGTGTGTATATATATATATGTGCATATATACATAAATATATGTATATGAACATATTTATATGTATATATACATATATATTGTGTATCTATATATATATAAAAATGAGAATGTGTGTCTGTCAGTCTGTGTGTGTACGTGTGTGTCTGTGTGAATCCCTAAAACTCAAGAACTACACAACCAATTTCATTCAAATTTTACACATACCTTACTTAGGGCTCCAGTTGTGTTTTAACCCCCAAAAATATTTTAACTTCTTGCATAGTTCGAGGCCACAGCAACATCATATCTCCTCCACTATTTAAGTATTACGAGTCAAAAGTGAAAAACACTCATGTCATTCGAACCGGAATCTCAAAAACATTGTCACCTTACATCTCATAAGTACCACGACATGCAAATAAAAGGATCTTTGGGGTTTGACGCGCAACATTTGTTTTCTTAACGAAACACTTTGAAACTTGGGACACTGATAGAATGTGTCATATAAAACAACTTTTTCTCTTAACCTTCTTAACAAAATTTTGTACATCGCAAGTTATTTCATGTTAAAGTTGTCGTATTTCTGTAATTTCAACCAATCACTGACGTCTATTCAGCTGAATACAGTTACTGCTGCCGGTCATAAAAATGTTATTCCTTGTGACATATTTCATCCGGTTTAATCGTAATTTATACGCATACATTGTTTATATAATAAATTACGCTGTGCGTATCTGTGTGTGTAACAATTTTAGAGTTCGGATTCTAGAGTTAGGGTTAGTGTTAGGGTTACCAGAACCCTAACCCTAAACTAGAGTTTGATTTAAAGAAGATTTGGCTGCTATTTCTAGGAAATGAAGCACTTGGAGGTGCATTAATAATTCTGCCAGCTCCAATAACAAGTGCAGGCAATATTCAAGTATTTTGATGACTTTTTCCCCTTTGTGGATCTTTGGGGTTTGATGGGCAACATTTTTCATGTAGTGTTTTTGGTACTGAAACACTTTCAAACTTCATATACTTGTATATTTTGAGGTATAGAACAGATAAAAAATTTTGTATTCGAAGTTAATTCACGTTAAAAATTGTCTTATTTCGATAATTTCAACTAATCACTGATGTCTATTCAATTGAAAACAGTTAGCGCTGTAACGGTGTATATCGTATTAATCCCCGTTAGTTCTGACATTTCCGATTAACTAGACTGTTCGTAAACAAAGGGGGATCTTTGGGGTTTGACGGGCAACATTTGTTTTCTTAACGAAACACTTTGAAACTTGGGACACTGGTAGAATGTGTCATATAAAACAACTTTTTCTCTTAACCTTCTTAACAAAATTTTGTACATAGCAAGTTATTTCATGTTAAAGTTGTCATATTTCTGTAATTTCAACCAATCACTGACGTCTATTCAGCTGAATACAGTTACTGCTGCCGGTCATAAAAATGTTATTCCCTGTGACATATTTCATCCGGTTTAATCGTAATTTATACGCATACATTGTTTATATAATAAATTACGCTGTGCGTATCTGTGTGTGTAACAATTTTAGAGTTCGGATTCTAGAGTTAGGGTTAGTTTTAGGGTTACCCGAACCCTAACCCTAAACTAGAGTTTGATTTAAAGAAGATTTGGCTGCTATTTCTAGGAAATGAAGCACTTGGAGGTGCATTAATAATCCTGCCAGCTCCAATAACAAGTGCAGGCAATATTCAAGTATTTTGATGGCCAAAGATCCCAAATAAAAATTACTTGTCACGACGATACAATGGAATCATCCACTTCACCTCTAACCTTCCTAGCGTACGGAGACTTAAAACGACCCCACGCCACTATAGCACCACTGATATCTTCATCCTTCTAGCTGGCTGCTTTCTTATATATATACGACAGAATTCATTTCCAGGCAAATAACATTGGGAGCAAAATTCATAATCACTGTCTCCTCTCCTCTTACAATTGCTATCATCTTCTCTTCACAACATTTTTATATCAAAGCAATCTTGACCAACTAAAGCACATTCATTCTGCTGAATTCGGTACGTAACCTTTTTTCGTTTCTAAATTGCATCAATATTTAACATTTCACTGCTATTTCTAACATGCATTGCTACCGCGTAACGGCTTTTCGTAAATACCTGTTCTCTGCTAGCACCACGGCTTACAAATACAAACAAAATCTTTTCATGTCTACAAGTACACCTGCATATCAACTCCCAACACTTTTCTTTCTTTCTTTTCCACCGCATTCATATGTTTTCCATCATGGACTTTCCAATTCTGATACAATAATGCTGTTCCTTTTCCATTCAGTGTCCATTCTCCTGATTTCTACCTTTTCACTTCTTTCAAATTAATTCCATAATTTTCCGTAATGCGGGCTCCGAGCAAGCTTTTGCTTCGCTTCACTCTATTTTATACATTTTCATCTCTTTTCAATTTCCTTCCGCAACAATAGGGGAACACGGTACTTGATGACGAGCGCAAACACTCACACTTTCTACACTTCTCCTTAATGAACACGTGCCAGTGCATGCATTACATTTTACCGACTTCCTTTCCGCCTTCTTCAATAATGCGGCCCTGCAGACTTAATAACTTACCTACAATCATTCCTAAACTCATTTCACTAAAGAAATATGAAATATTTCACTGCTATTTCTAGCACGCGTTCGTACCGCGTAACGGCTTCTCGCACATACCTGTTCAGTGGTAGCAAGACGTCTTACAAATAACAACCAATCCGGTTACTGTCTACAAGTCTACCTGCATATCAACTCGAAACAATTTCCTTCATTTCTTTTCCAGCCCATTCATATGTTTACCATCACGGACATTCAAATTATGCACAAATAATACCTTTCCTTCTCAGTTTCATCTCCCTAATCCTAATTTCCACATTTTCACGTCTATTCCATGCTTCTTCCCTAATGCGGATGCCGAGCAATCTTTGGCATTGCTTCACTCAATTTCTGACATTTTCATCTCTTTTCAATTTCTTTTATTCACAATAGGGGAACAGGGTACTTGATAGCGACCGAAAACAATCCCACTTTCTCCACTCCTTACTGACACGCATGCGACCACGTAACGGCTTCTCGCAAATACCTGTTCAGTGGTAGCACGACGTCTTACAAATACAAAACAATTCCGTTAATGTCTCAAACTACACCTGCATATCAACTCCCAACTATTCTCTTTCTTTCTTTTCCAGCCCATTCATATGTCTTCCATCACAGACATTCAAATTATGCTACAATAATACCTTCCTTTTTCTATTCCCTGTCACGACTCCTACTTTCCACATTTTCATTTCTTTCCAAATAATTCCATACTTCTTCCCTAATGTGGGCACCGAGCAATCTTTTACATTTATTCACTTCATTTCTGACATTTTCTATTCTTTTCCATTTCTTTCATTAACAATAGGTTAACAGGGTACTTCATACGGAGCGATAACATTCCCACTTCTTTCACTTTTTGCTGAAATGCGTACCACTGCACACATACAAATTTAACGATACTGTTTTCCTTGTCACTTCATGTGGACTTGCACACCGACTAACTTACCTATAACCATTCCTACACTCACATGCAATATCAACGGCAGCTTCCACACTACCAGCACAAATAAACAAACCTAATCAATTCATCCAATTGCTCTTTCATTAACCCTTTCCCTATCCAATCTATACGGCAGACGAGGCATGCATTCACAAACAACATCCAAAATTCATGTCCACACAAACGATAACTTTCCCAACGCATTTCATTATCACTTTCTCCTTTCTTATTACCATTTCTATCACCGTGCCTTTCACAACTGTTGCCATTTTCATGTCATAACACTAACGTCATGTTAGTAGACACATTTACCATTCTAATACCACTTCATTATTACTGCAGCAGTTGCAAATTATCTACACTTACATAATAACCATTCAATATTTCATACTTCACAGTGTATCTCACTGCATTTCATCATGCTTATTTTAGATCATGCCCCGAAGAAAGACTTCTTCAATTGGATGCAAAACTGCGAAAGCTGCAACATCCTCAGCAAGAAGGGCAAATGAATCGTCATTGGAAACTGACATTAGACAATCACAAAATGCTGAACGTGCAGCCACTTCAAGAACACTCCAAACAGATCACCAGTGTACACTTCGACGAACTGCTGATGCTGCCTCAACTGCTGCTGCACGAGCTGCAGAGACTCAACACCAACGTAAAGTTCGGCGAAGTGCTGATTGTGCCTCAATTGCTGCTGCATGAGCTGCAGAGAAGAAAAACAAACGTGCTACATGCCTGCTCAGGAATGCTGCCAACATGGCTGCTGTGCGAGCTTCCCATACATTACAACAGAGACATTCTATGCTGCAGAGTTCCATTCAACAAAGAGCTCATAGACGAGGATTTTCAACGCCATGCAGCTCACGATGGTCATTGAAGGCTTTCAGCTACAACCCTAACCTTCATTATGATTGCCCCCCAGATATAAACATTGGAGATATGTCCCTCACTTGCTCTTTCTGCATTGCCAATAAGTGGTCCAGAGAAACTCCTGCTATATGTTGCGCTAATGGAAAAGTTAACCCCACCCCGCTGCAGGATCCACCACAGCTGTTAAAGTCACTCTACGATGGCACAAATACAGAGTCGAAACATTTCCTAAATAACATCCGCAAGTACAACTGTGCATTCCAAATGACATCTTTCGGCGCTACTGTTGTTCAAGAAGGTGGGTTTATGCCAACTTTCAAAGTGCAGGGACAGGTTTACCATAGGATAGGATCGCTCGAACCTGCTGAAAATCAAGATCCTCAATTCCTTCAACTGTACTTTGTAGGCAATATACATGAACAAGCCACCCGACGAAACTCCTTTTCCAATGGCACTAAATTTCAATTGATAACGCAACTACAAGACCTTCTGCACCAGACAAACAGCTTCAAGTATGCCTTGGAAACAGAAGCTTCTTCTAATTTCAATGTTATCATAGATGCTCAGAAAAGATCATCTACAGAACATGCAGGCTGTTACAATGCACCCACATGCAATGAAATAGCTGTACTCCTTCACAGTGAACAGCACAATCCCAGAGACATTGCCCTTAGGCAACGTGACACCACCCTCCAACGAATTACAGAAACCCACCAATCATACGACACACTTCAGTATCCACTTCTGTTTGTTTACGGTGAGGATGGCTACCACATCGGTATACCACAGCAACATCCACAAAATCGTAATGAATATCTCAACAAGCCACTATCCTGCATGGACTTCTACTCATACCGATTTATGACACGAAACAACTCCTGTAATCACCTCCACCAGTCTCGAGATCTGTTTCATCAATTTGCAGTTGATATGTGCGCAAAAATGGAATCAGAGAGATTGTGTTTCACCAGATCCCATCAACAAAACTTGCGCTCTGACAGCTACATCCATCTCCGAGATGCTATCAACAATGATGCTGTTATAGGGACTGTTAGATTTGTTATTCGTCTGACGTCTCGTGTTTCAATGTGGTTCGTCTGAGTTCCTTGTTGTTTTGAATGACTGTGGTAGTAAAATGTCATTGATATATATGGCGGACATGACTCTTGTTTATTAACATCGAAGTTTCGGTGAGTGTGTTCTTTGTATGTAATTGAATAATAAATGTAATAATTAAATTGTACAACTCGTGTTATCTCTGCGAGTCTCCCGAGAGGAATACAACAGAGTTTATTGGCGTCGCCGGTAGGATTACATGCTTACTTTACCGTAAAATTATTCATCGTAATAACAATGGCTGAAAAACAGACAGTAGAACTTATTAAATTGTTTAGGGAACAAATGGACAAGCAAATGCAACAACATAAGAGAGATATGGACACTCTGTTAAAACTGTTTGGTGCTCGACAAGTTGAAGGCGATTCCAGTGGCTATTTTTCAGCTGCTTCGACGACGGTGTCGATTCCACCATTTGCTGCATTTGATTCAGCAACAGAACTATGGCCTGATTACTGGTCAAGATTCCGCACGTTTGTGGCTGCTAATGCTGTACCTGAACAACGCATGGCACAGGTGTTCCTGACCAATCAGACCGCTACTGTTTACAAGCAACTTGCTAATCTGGCTACCCAACAAAATCCGCCTAAAGATATCAACAACTTGACAATGGACGAAATCGTTGACTTCATGAAAGAACAGTTCGTCCCAAAACTTTTCATTGTGAGAGAGCGTTTCAAGTTTTGGAGTGATATGCAGCGGAAGCCAGGCGAAACTCTCCAGGAGTTGGCAGCACGTATACGCCAGGATGCAGCTACCTGTGATTTTCTGTCGATCACCAACCCACAGGATGAGGCTCTGAGACAGAGATTCATATGTTCGGTCAACAATGAAGCGGTTCTGAAGGCACTTTTTAGATCAAAGACACAGAACTAGATTTTGCCCGTGCTGTCCAAGTTGCCATCGAGACTGAAGACGCAGCAAAGGTTGCAAAAGAAACTGTCTACGGTTCCAAAACCAAGCAAGTCTACAAGGTCCAACAGAACAAGAATAAGAGTCTTCAAAAGAGCCATCAGCAGTCTTATTCCACAGACCAGGAGAAATGCTAGCGATGTGGAAAGGCTCACAAAGCAACAGACTGTCCTTTCAGAGAAACCAAATGTCATTTTTGTGACAAAAAGGGACATTTGCAAGCGGTGTATAGGAAAAAACAACACCAGCAACGCAATGGCCATTCACAAACTCCCGTGAAAAGAATCACAAAAGCTGAGCTAGTCAAGGCGATCCTAGGTGAAGTTTCCCGAGACACTCACAGTTTAATTGTGCCAATAACAATCCAGAACAGACTGTTCACAATGGAATTGGACACTGCCACTACAGGCAATTTTGTTTCCTTGTCAGTCTGGAAACAACTTGGAAGACCAAAGCTGCAAGATGTCAAGCATTGCTATGAATCTGCCAGCAAGCACGACCTGCCTGTTCTGAGAACTTTCATGGGCCAAACCAAGGATCCAACAACTGGTAAGCAGAATATAATACCTTACATCGTCACCAAGATCTCTGATCTTAATTTGCTGGGTCGGAATGCTATAACCTGTGGCCAGCCCACCTATGCATACCTTTCCTTCTTTGGACACAAAACCCTGCCTGTGAAGACCTGTTGGGGCAAGTGA
This sequence comes from Octopus bimaculoides, assembly GCF_046866305.1. NCBI lineage: Eukaryota > Metazoa > Mollusca > Cephalopoda > Octopoda > Octopodidae > Octopus > Octopus bimaculoides. The sequence continues at coordinate 201,604,791 of NC_142928.1, forward strand.
GATCGAAGCCTAGAGGATTATGATAAATAGGAAGGGGCTGAGGACTGAACCTTGATGGACCTCTACCTCTACCTGGAATTCTTCACTGTACTCATTGCCAACCCTCACCTTACTGACAGCATCCCTGTACATGGCTCACACAGCTCTCACTAACGATTCATCTATCCCTAGTTTCCTCATTGACCACCAGATAAGGGATCAGGAAACCCTGTCAAAGCTTTCTCCATGTCAATGAAAGCCAGGTACAGAGGTTTATCCTTGGCTAGGTATTTCTCCTGCAGCTGTCTTACCAGAAATATAGCATCAGTGGTGCTTTTCCCTGGCACGAACCCAAACTACATCTCATCTAAACTGACTCGCTCCCTAAGCAGTTGAGCTATGACCTTCTCCGTGACTTTCATTACCTGATCTAAAGGCTTGATACCTCTGTAATTATTTGTATCTAAAGCGTCACCTTTACCTTTGTAGCAGTTGACTATGGTGCTGCAACACCAGTCATTGGGTATGACTCCTTCGTGTATCACCTGGTTAACAATATGGGTGACTAGGCTATAGCCGACACGGCCAGATATTTTGAGCATCTCTGCAGTGATTCCTGATGAGCCAGGGGCTTTCCCTGTCTTCATACTCTTGATTGCTTTATCTACCATGATACTGTCAATTAGGATAGATGGTCTCTCTGTTGGGTTGACATTCAGCAGACTCTCTTTCTCCCATTCATTCTCTTCATTTAGCAACCTTTCATAGTGGCGTCTCCAAATCTCTCTCTTTGCAGCCTCGTTTAGTGCAAGCATACCATCATCCATGCGAACATATTTCTCTCCTACGACATCACTATTCTCTCACACACACTGTCTTACAACATGAAACTCGTCAAGTCTTTGGTCCTCACTGCGCAGAACATTGCCAATTTTTTTCTTATCTGCTTCCCCTCTGGCGAACTAAACCTGTCTCCTAGCTTCCCTTCTGGCAGTCTGATACAATTCCCTGCTACCACCGTTCTTCCAGTCCTTTCAAGCCTGTTTCTTTTGTCTAATAGTCCTGTCAACCACGTTGTTCCACCACCACATTATCTTTGGTCGAGAGGGGACTTTGCACCATCCACAGATCTGGTCGGTGGCTCTCAGCAGGTTGTCTCGTAGAAAGGTCCAATTGTCTTCCACATCATGTGATCCTATATCCCCTTCTATTTTGTCAAAGGCTTCGAGTAATAGGTCTCTAAGTTTCTGTCCATTTGCAGGATCTTTAACCTTCCAGACCCTTCTCCTCCATGCTGGTCGTCTTCTGGGCATCCATTTAGCCCTGATCCTGAAGTCGCTAATTACTAATCTATGTTGAGGAGTACATTCTTCGCCTGGAAAGGTTTTGGCATTTATAAGCCGTCCTCTTTCCCTATTTCTGGCAAGGATGTAATCGATTTGGCTAGTGTGTCTGCCAGAACGGTAGGTGACTAGGTGACAGGCAGGTTTCCTGAAGTTGGTATTGCAAACCATAAGGTCACTTGCATCACAGAACTCCAGCAGTCTGGTTCCCTCCTCATTTCGGGAACCGAAGCCATAGCCTCCATGTATGCCATGGAAGCCCCCTGCATGTTGTCCAACATGTCCATTGAAGTCATCAGCCACAAAGAGAAGGTTCCTGTCATTTGTCAATGAGGTAGTTTGCAGGAGGGTGTCATAGAATTGGTCTTTCTGCCCATCCGGTAGCCCCGGTTGAGGGGCATAGGCCGAGATGATGGTAGCTTACCTATGGTGAAGCACTAAATTTAATCTTAAGTACTCTGTCACATACTTTGACTACCTCGATTACCTTATCAACCCATTTCTCTGCAAGAAGTATTCCCACACCCCGACCCCATCAGTGTTCCCTGCCCAGAAAATCTTGTACCTATGTTCTTTGCCTGTGCGGAACCTAGCGGAACCTCCTCTCCACCTTCTTGGATGCAGCACAAATCTATGCGTCTCCGTTCAAGCATCTCAACAATCTCACCAGACCTACCTCTCAGTGTGCCGACGTTGAGAATGCCAATTCTGGCGGTGTTGGAGGTGTGGGCCTGTGAGACCCTGGGATGAGGGACAGCAGAGTCACAGACCTGAAAAGAAAGCTTGCATTTGGCAGAATTCATAAACAAAGCAATGCCTACAACCTGCTTACACTACACCATCTTTATGCGCTGAAAGATCGATGAAACCCTGGGTAGGGGAGGGGATGGCATTAGGCCCCTAGAAGTGTTCACGGGAGACAACCAAGGATGACAGAGGATAGGAACTTCCGGTACAGGTGGAAGGGGCGTACTGAGAGCCAGCAAGTTTAGATGAGAGCATCTTCTCCACTTGTATACTATGGTTAAACATATTTAGAGAGAATGAATTAACGAAATGATAAACTTGAATAAAATAAATAAAATGTGACGATTAACGGATGTGTATGAACTTAAGACAAACAAGGAAGACGAGGCTATCGGAACTATGTTTACATGGTAAAGAAATAGATAGATAATAAAGAACGAATGGTTGGGGGATAGGTTATGATCTACGCAGAAACAGGAGTACATGAACGAGGCTGAAAGGATAAAATCTTAACTGTTCATCTTCTAAATTTCGTGTTCTATCAGCAGAGGAATTGGGAGTCGTGTATGTGATTGGAGCATTGAGCTGGTTTATATAGAGTTAGGGTTAAGGCGGGGACGAGTTGGCGAACCGAGTGGTAAAATCGAAGAGAGAGAGAGAGAAGGGGGGGGTCTGTGTTTAGGTGGAACAGGCAGTAAATACATCACGAGGAGAATATTCTTTGTGATTTTTGGTAACATGATTGAATGAAACAGCAAATGCCAAAATCGTGAGACACTCAGAGATCTGGATGGTTGTACATTTACAGATTTTTATTAATATGTCACATGCTTTTATAAATTAAGGCTTGCATCTATTCTTGTAGATTCTCCAGATTTAATTTTTCTTCAGAGGATTTGTCTCTTTTTATAGTATAAAATGTACAACCATCCAGATATCTAAGTACCTTATTATTTTTTCTAATATATAATTCCTGTATAACTCCTCCAAACTTTCTAATATATATATGTATATATATATATATATATATATATATATATATATATATATATTAGAAAGTCCGCCCTTGAGTATAATACGCAGGGGATTTTTCGGGGGCTGTACCTCTGAAAAACCTAAACCTTGTATATAATATGCACCCCTTTTCTGACTTGAGTCAATGAGGTCTATATAACGGCCTTGGTTTGTAAACGTATATATGGTAACGTCCTTTATTATTATTGTATATATAACATAATGCAAACGTGTAGCTTTTTTGTGCACTTTGCAGAAAATAAAGAAATAACGTCAGTGAAAAATAAATATTAAGTAAATTACCTTTACATATTTATCACTTAGAAAATTTTGTTAGAGCGTGGAGCTTATGATTGTGAGGTTGTGAGTTCGATTCCCGGACCGGGCTGAAAGTTGTGTTCTTGAGCAAGACACTTTATTTCACGTTGCTCCAGTTAACTCAGCTGTAGAAATGAGTTGCGACATCACTGGTTCCAAGCTGTCTTGGCCTTTGCATTTCCCTTGGATAACATCAGTGGTGTGGAGAGGGGCCTTCCACAAAAGAACCTTGCCCAGACTTGTGCCTCGGAGGGTAATTTTCTAGGTGCAATCCCATGGTCACTCATGACCGAAGAGGGTCTCCTCCTCCTGTATATACATGTATATATTCAGTTTACTTTCGCCTAGCTAGATTCTGATCCCATATAGTACACACATATTTAATAATCCGAGGCCTTTAGACTTATTTACAGAGAACGTATCTAAATAATTTAGTCACTGACTCTAAAATTTCGAATAACACTACAATACACAAAGATTACATTAAATAACACGAATTACTTCAATGTTTATAACAATATTATACTAGTATTCATTAGGGGATAGAAACCTAGACTCTTTAAACTTCATATAGCAATCCCTAAATGATTAAAATAGAAATATAGTAGAAGTCGCCCAATGCCATATAATTTACACAAGTAGATAAACCGGAAATTCCCCCAATCACAATATTTTTCCAATCACTATATTATTATTATTACTATTATAATTGTTCTTCATACTTTTAATTTTAATTTTTAACTTCAATCCTAATTTTCTTTTTATATTTTCTAATTTTTTTTAATATTTTCGAATTTTCTTTTTTACTTTTTATATTTTCAAATTACCTTTTACCCCTTTCATTATTATTTATTTATCTTCTAAGCAAGAGTATGTAGCCATGTAATAGATAAGTTTATAAAGTTAGGAATCTTTAGTGGTGTGTTTGGGTAAACTGACCACTCATCACAATGATATCAAATTACAACCCTAATCTATATTCCAAGAGTGGTCAAGCTAAGAAATAATTTATGACCACTGCAATCCCATCCAAGACAGCATCCTGTTCTCAACTCTATAGTATTTTATCTTTTTATCTCTTTTTCTACTTTATGGATTTATTTCTTATTTCTTTATTTCTTTTATTTTTTATCTTCTCTTTCTATCTGATACACGCTAGTTAAATACAATCCGATCTATTTATCATTCACTCTATGCTGAATTATGGTACAGTGTGGGCAGATTTCTGAATACCAACGAACATTTATGCAGATATAACAGTTTCAAGAATAAACCTATTATAATGGATAATACTAAGTGGACTTTTCCTTTTTCTTTTGTAATGTAATCTTGGGACTGAAAATGTTTGCGGCTACGATAGCTTTAAACCATCCTTTATATCAACAATATATACTGATGTAATGACAGATCGTGTATAACGCTTGAAACATGTGCACCGCGATATCCTTTGTGTTCTGTTTTCAATTTACGTTTAATATATTCTTTCACCTCTGTGTCACTATCCGGCATTTACAGGTGCTTACATTTATCAAGTATTACCTCTAAAATTTACAGTACCTACGTGTATATATATATATATATATATATATATATATATATAATTGAATACCATGCATCCATTTCCAAGTAAGTTTATCTCAACCTTTTTAATGCGACTCTACTTTTTACTGTTTTCTTCCTCCATCCTTGTCTAATTCCCTTTTTCTCCCTTCCCACTTTCACTGTTTTCTATCTGTCGGTATGTCTCTCTCTCTCACCCTCTTTCTCTTTTTCACTCTCTTGTTGCTCACATGTGACCATTGTCCATCTTTCTTTTCCTTCAGTCGTTCAAAGGACTGGAAGTTTTCCTCCTCTCTCTTCTATCTTTTCTCTTTTCAAAGAAAATATTTATCCCAGCATTCACTATCTTCCTCTTGTTCTGGTCTAATGACCTTCCATGTTCATTTTCGCTCAGTTTCTTTGTATGTCTCCACTCTCCTGTTTTTGTTCCCAACTTTGACCTTCCATAAATCCTAAATTTATTTTAGAATTCAAAGGAGTAACTGTCTTTGAAGAATCATATTGTCGTTGAATGCTCAAAATGGGGAGTGGACAGACAGCTGACAACTGATGAAGGGTCGGTTTCTGTGTTTACTTATGTTTATCATATTTTTCTCTCGTTGATTGTGTATTTAACTCGTTTGTTTTCGTATTTCATATTGGTGATGTCCTATACACATATATGCATAAATATATATACATACATACATATATATACATATATATATATATACATACATATATTATTTATATTATATGTATATATATATACACACACATATATATATATATAGATATAAACATATATTATTTATATTATATGGAAATATATATATACATACATATATATATATATACGCATATATATATACATATATATATATATATAATTTGAGTGGAGGCAATACGAGCAGAAAACTAGAGGAACATGACCTATTATCCAGCAGAATATACAATATATATATGCAAACTTACTTCGACATTAATAAAGCGACATAAAGCTCAACTTAACAGAAGTATTAATAACATACAAGCATGTAGACATATACATATTTTTATAAGCCCGCAAATATCTAAAAATATTTTAAAACATTTATAAATACATAGGCATTTAAAAAATATGTAAGTAAAATAAGTACAAATTATACACATAATAAGATATAAAAACGTCGATATTATATAAGACACAGTGAATTATAAATTCGCACGATATACTATAGAGGATATATGCTGTCTGTGAGAAGACCCAGCAAGCCAAGTGAGACCTAAATCCAAGGCCTCTGCCAAGAGTGTAGCCAGCCTACCTATGCATACCTTTCCTTCATTGGACACTAAACTCCGCTTGCGAAGACGTGTTGAGGCAAGTGAAATCGAAATCAAATTAAATTCGACGACTGTTGGGGCAAGCGAAAGCGAAATCGTGATGGCACCTGTGCCCAGCGTCACCTTTCTGGCACTTGTGCTGGTGGCACGTGTAGAGACATTCAAGCAAGATCGTTGTCAGTGCTGCTGGACTGGTTCCTGTGCAGGTGGCATGTAAAATACACCATTTTGAGCGTGGCCGTTGCCAGTACTGCCTGACTGGCCTTCGTGCTGGTGGCATGTAAAAGCACCCACTACACTCTCGGAGTGGTTGGCATTAGGAAGGGTATCCTGCTGTAGAAACACTGCCAGATCAAATTGGAGCCTGGTGCAGCCTTCTGGTTCACCAGTCCTCAGTCAAATCGTCCAACCTATGCTAGCATGGAAAGCAGATGTTAAACGATGATGATGATGATGATGATGATGATATATATATATATATATATAAATATATATATATATATATATATTATCAAAAAACAGCAAAAATATCACAAAAACTGTTACTCAGAGTTTCATGTTCTCATTTGTCAGACAGTTTTGTTTAGAATGGAGCAAGATAAAGTTATAAGCAAAAAAATACAATTACTTTGATAGTTGTTACACATATTATTATATTATTATAAAACTTGCAGAAAACTCTTAAATTAAAAATACCTTATTAAAGAAGGACAGAGCCTGAATACCCAGGGTAAATAATTAGCTGTAAAATATTAATCAATTAATGAATTAAAAGATATATCCAATTTTTAAAAAAATTTCTCGATAGATTACATATATATTTAGCAGTATATACACACACATACCAAACCATCTATAATATACATACATACACTAAACATACAGATGCAGGTACATAGCTACATACATATACAGATATATATAGAGGCAGGACATAAATATATATAAAAATGCATATATGTGTATGCACGCACACACATGCAGGTGCACAAAATCTCCTAGCATATGCTTATACAAGTTTGTTGTTACAGACGATAGAAAGAGAAGGAAAACATTATGTATGGAGAGGAGGACAAAAGCAGTGGAAAAGAAGAAAAAGAAATAAAAGAAAGAGAAACAGAAAATTAGAAAGAGAAAGGGTAAACGATATACAGGGATAGAGAGTGTTACATGATGGCATTTGAAAAGTATCCAAAGACGATTAGATACTTTTAGTTTGGGCAATGCACACACAAAATTACATGTATATCTACTTAAATACAAATATACATACAAATATATACACATATAGAAATGCATACAGATATACAAAAAATATGTATGCAAATACATGAGCCGGAATAAACAAAGACTTGATATAAACAAGGGTAACAAGTATGCAAGGAATAAGGTTTCTTTTCACCTGACCTTTTGGAATGTGAGAACCCTTTTTAGATTGAGCAGATAGGCCTGAAAGAAGAACAGTTCTAGTAACTAAGGAGCTAAGGTGTCTTAATGTTGATATTGCAGCTCTTTCTGAAACAAGATGTTCAGATGAAGATCATCTTGTTGAAAGAACAGCAGGTTTCACATTATTCTAGTTTGGGAAGCTGAAGGTAGAGAAAAGGGAAGGCGGTGTTGGGTTTGCAATTAGAAGTGATTTGCTAAAAGACCTAGAACAACCACAAAGCATAAATACACGCATGATGAAACTCTGGATCCCTTTTTCTTGTGGATGTTTTGTAACTGTCTTCTCTATTTATGCTTCTACACTTTCGGCTAGTGAGGAAAATATCCAAGCATTTTATGAGGAGCTTAGAAGAGGTATTCTGTCAGTCCCTTTGAATGAGAAGTTGGCTGTGTTTGGTGACTTTAATGCATGTGTTGGTAGAGACTATGGTACTTGGAATGTACTTGGCATTACGGAATAGGAAAGGTGAACAACAATGGGTTGCATCTGCTACAAATGTGTTCTGAGCTAAGATTGGTTGATGGGAATACTTTCTTTCATCATAAGTTGGAGCATGAAGTTACCTGGATTCACCCAAGATGAAAGGAAGGACACATGATTGACTTTGTATTAACTCGGAAGGGTCAAGTTCAAGTTCAGGGTCCTTAAGAAGATTTGTAGTGCAGGTGTACAAGTATCAAAAGTGCAGGTGTACAAGTATCAAAAGTGCAGGTGCAGTGCAGCTAAAACGACCACAAGTTTTGCAATTATTTCAGGAGAGATGCAGCAATGTTCATCTTGAATATTCTTTTCGGGATGGAATATATAAAATGGGATCAGGTGTATTAGGTTATAAGAGGAAACTGTACTGATGCTGGTTTGATTCCTATGATAATGTGATAAATGAGCTTTTCGCAACAAAGACGTCCACTCATGAAAAGCTTCTTGGCCCAAACATGAAGAACAAAATGCAACTAGATAAGTTGTACAAGTCTCAGAAAGCAGACTTGCAAAAAGAACTTAGGAGGCTTAAAGACATTTGGTGGAGAAACTTGTCTCAGGAAGTACAGACAGCCTTTCACAGAAAAGAGATTAAATGTTTTTATAGTTTATTACTGCAAGGCTTCTGGACTGCAGTCTTCATCATATGTTCCCTTGAAGTCAAAAGATGGAAATGAGGTTATTAAAGATCCTCCTGGAATAATGAATAGATGGAGAGAACACTTTGCAGATCTTTTCCTCAATTTGTCTGTAGTGAACATGGATATCATAAACAACATTCTGAAAAGAAAGATAGTGCAACACATGAACGATAGACCTTCCATTGAAGAAGTAAATCCGGCATTATGTAAACTAAGTGTTATATGGACTGTTAGATATGTAATTCGTCTGACGTTCCGTGTGTCATGTGGTTCGTCTGAGTTCATTGTTTCATTGTTGTTGTCTTGTGGGACTGTCGTAGTAAAATGTCATTGATATATATATGGCGGACATGACTTTTGTTTATTCATAACGAACATTGGGTGAGTGCGTTCTTTGTATGTAATTGAACAATAAATGTAATAATTAAATTGTATAACTCGTTTTGTTATCTCTGCGAGTCACCCGAGGGAAACATAACAGAGTTTATTGGCGTCGCCGGTAGGATACATGCTTACTTTACCGTAAAATTATTCATCGTAATAACAATGGCTGAAAAACAGACAGTAGAACTTATTAAATTGTTTAGGGAACAAATGGACAAGCAAATGCAACAACATCAGAGAGATATGGACGCTCTGTTAAAACTGTTTGGTGCTCGACAAGTTGAAGGCGATTCTAGTGGCTATTTTTCAGCTGCTTCAACAACAGTGTCGATTCCACCATTTACTGCATTTGATTCAGCGACAGAACTATGGCCTGATTACTGGTCAAGATTCCGTACGTTTGTGGCTGCTAATGCTGTACCTGAAAAACGCATGGCACAAGTGTTCCTGACCAATCAGACTGCTACTGTTTACAAACTACTTGCTAATCTGGCTACCCAACAAAATCCGCCTAAAGATATCAACAACTTGATAATGGACGAAATCGTTGACTTCATGAAGGAACAGTTCGACCCTAAACTTTTCACTGTGAGAGAGCGTTTCAAGTTTTGGAGTGATATGCAGCGGAAGCCAGGCGAAACTCTCCAGGAGCTGGCAGCACGTATACGCCAGGATGCAGCTACCTGTGATTTTCCAGCGATCACCAACCCACAGGATGAAGCTCTGAGACAGAGATTCATATGTTCGGTTAACAATGAAGCGGTTCTGAAGGCGCTTTTTAAGATAAAAGACTCAGAACTAGATTTTGCCCGTGCTGTCCAGGTTGCCATTGAGACTGAAGACGCAGCAAAGGTTGCAAAAGAAACTGTATACGGTTCCAAAACCAAGCAGGTGTACAAGGTCCAGCAGAACAGGAATAAGAGTCCTCAAAAGAAACATCAGCAGTCTTATTCCACAAACCAGGAGAAATGCTACCGATGTGGAAAGGCCCACAAAGCAACAGACTGTCCTTCCAGGGAAACCAAATGTCATTTTTGTGATAAAAAGGGTCATTTGCAAGTGGTGTGTAGGAAAAAACAACATCAGCAACGCAATGGCCATTCACAAACTCCCGTGAAAAGAATCACAAAAGCTGAGCTAGTCATGGCGATCCTAGGTGAAGTTTCCCGAGACACTCACAGTTTAATTGTGCCAGTAACAATCCAGAACAGACTGTTCACAATGGAATTGGACACTGCTACTACAGGCAATTTTGTTTCCTTGTCAGTCTGGAAACAACTTGGAAGACCAAAGCTGCAAGATGTCAAGCATCGCTATGAATCTGCCAGCAAGCACAACCTGCCTGTTCTAGGAACTTTCATGGGCCAAACCAAGGATCCAACAACTGGTAAGCAGGATCTTATACCTTACATAGTCACCAAGATCTCTGATCTTAATTTGCTGGGTCGGAATGCTATCCAGACTCTGGGAATTTCCGTAGACACTGCTCTAGGTTTGAAAAGCATAGACAGCCAAGCTAAGAGGGAAGGTGCAGAAGGGATGTATCCAAAGACCTCAAGCGAGCCCTATGTTTCCCTACAGCAAGATTGTAACATGTGTGATGAATTTCCAGATCTTTTCAAGCAAGAATTGGGATGTCTCAAGAACTTTGAACTGGAAGTGAAGTTCAAATCGGACGCAACACCAGTCTTTCACAAGGCACGTCCGGTCCCATTTGCTCTTCGTGATGACCTGGCCAAAGGTTACGAAGAAGGCATCGCCAAGGGAATCTGGAAGCCTGTTCAATTCAATGAATACGGAACGCCAGTGGTACCGATTCGTAAAGCACACACTTCAAGCAACCTGAAGCCCAAACTACGGATTTGTGGTGACTACTCTGTGGGAATTAATGACCAACTTGCTGATCACCGTCATCCAATGCCACTCCCTGCTGAACTGATGCAGAAACTCGGAGGTGGATTCAGATATACAAAGATAGACCTTGCTGATGCCTATAATCAGATCAAGCTGGCTCCAGAAAGTCAACGCAGACTCGCACTCAGCACTCACCGTGGAGTACTCCTGCAACAATGACTCCCTTTCGGAATTAAGTCAGCACCTGGTTACTTTCAGGAGATCATGGAAAACCTGACCCATGATCTACCTGGAGTGGCCGTCTTCCAGGATGACATGCTCGTCAGTGGGAAAGATGCAAACAGTCACTTAAACAACCTAAAGTGTCTGCTCACACGTCTAAGCGACAATGGACTCAGATGTCGCCGTGAAAAGTGCCAGTTTGCACTACCCAGTGTAGAATACCTTGGACACATTTTGTCGGCTGAAGGGATCACTAAGGGATCCAAAGTCGAAGCAGTCTTAAAGATGCCATCTCCAACGAACGAATCAAGCTTGAAATCTTTCCTAGGTTCAGTTCAGTTTTATGGAAAGTTTATCCCAAACCTAGCCAGTATAGCAGAGCCACTCTATTGTCTTACGAAAAAGTCAACTATTTGGAAGTGGGGAGATGAGGAACAGTCAGTTTTTGATCACTTGAAAAATGTACTTTCATCAAGTCAAGTTCTGATACACTTCGATCCAAACAAAACTTTGGGACTGGCTTGCGACGCATCAAACGTTGGTATTGGAGCAGTCCTGTTTCACCGCTATCCTGATGGAAGCGAGCGCCCAATATCCAATATGTCCAAGACTCTCACTTCTGCACAGCGTAACTACAGTCAAATTCAAAAGGAAGCCCTAGCTATCATATTTGGCTTGCAGAAGTTTTACCAATATTTGTACGGTCGTAAATTCGTACTCGTGACTGACCACAAGCCACTGACATCACTATTCAGTCCGAGGAAAGGGACGCCACTTCTCGCTGCTAACAGACTAGCACGATGGGCCCTGTGGCTGAACCAGTTTGACTACACCATTGAATATCGGAAATCAGCAGATCATGGCAATGCTGATGCCCTCAGTCGCTTGCCATTCGGTGATGACAACGACTTTGACAGAAAGGAAAATGGTGAAGACATAGACATGGTGTGTGCCATCAAAGCTCTTAGTATTCAAGTCCAACCTGTGGATGCTAACGTCCTCCGTCAAGAGTCAGGGAAAGATCCAGTGATATCTACAGTGATGCGCTACGTCCGTGAAGGCTGGCCACCAAAGAACATGGAGATCAATGACGAAGTCAACAAGTTCCGTAAGTTATCAAACTCACTTAGTATCTGTCATGGATGCCTTATACATGGATCTAGAGTTGTGATTCCACATAGCTTGCAGCCAAAGATCCTCAATCTTCTGCATCTCGGACACTTTGGCATGGAACGCATGAAACAGCTAGCAAGAACTGCTGTATATTGGCCTGGTATCGATGCTGCTATAGAGATAGCCAGTCGACGATGTGATTCATGTAACGAACATCAAAGGCAGCCATCTAAGCCTCCAGTTCACCCATGGATGTTACCAGAAAAGCCGTGGAGCCGCTTACATCTGGACCATGCAATAAATTTTATGGGTAGAGATTGGCTGGTGATCACAGATGCTTATTCCAAGTACCCATGCATTCATCCTACTTCCTCTACGTCCTCCAAAGCCACTTTAAATCTGCTTGAGGAAGACTTTGCGCACTTCGGATTTCCTCACACACTGGTCACCGATAACGCACCAACTTTTACGTCTGAGGAGTTCCAGAGCTGGTGCAAAGAACGCGGGATCACACACCTGACAGGTGCACCTTACCACCCAGCTACCAATGGAGCAGCGGAACGTTTGGTGCAGACCTTCAAACAAGCTCTGAGGAAGTCTTCTCTTCCGCCGACACGAGCACTTCAAGAATTCTTGATGCAGTACCGGAGAACACCGACATCCTGTGGATTCTCTCCAAGTGAACTTTTGAATCACCGGCAGATACGAACAAGGATTGATTCTCTGCTGCCATCGCCAGTACACATTGCTCAAGGCAAACAGTCTAAGGAAGCACATAAGTCTCAGGTGACTCCAAGCTCGGCTGATGTCGCTAAAGTTACCAGGCAGTACAAGGCCGGAGATCCTGTGTATGCACTATACTATGGACCTCGCCGAGACAAAGATCCCTGATGGGTACCAGCAATCATTAAGAAGTCATTGGGTACTCGCTGCTTTAACGTGAAGGTCATACCTCATGGCCCGATGTGGAGACGACACTGGGAACAGCTGCGACCGCGGTACACAACTGAGGAAGACAATGAACCTGGTGATGCAGAAAACACTGTATTTGAATTTGCAACAGATCACCCGATGGAGATCTCGGAAACTGTGCCACTAACACAAAGACAAACCAGACCCAAGACCATGTTACCCGTTCCAGAGTATGGACCAGACAACCCAAGACGGTCCAAGAGAACCCGTAAAACCCAAGAGAGACTTTGCTGTTGATACTTCTTGTGTAGCATCAATTTCAGTGGGGAGGTGTTATATGGACTGTTAGATATGTAATTCGTCTGACGTTCCGTGTGTCATGTGGTTCGTCTGAGTTCATTGTTTCTTTGTTGTTGTCTTGTGGGACTGTCGTAGTAAAATGTCATTGATATATATATGGCGGACATGACTTTTGTTTATTCATAACGAACATTGGGTGAGTGCGTTCTTTGTATGTAATTGAACAATAAATGTAATAATTAAATTGTATAACTCGTTATGTTATCTCTGCGAGTCAGTCCGAGGGAAACATAACACTAAGATCAGGTAAAACTTCTGGATTGGATGGTATTCCAGTTGAAATTCTGAAAGCAGGCGGGGATCACATTTCATCTGAAGTTCATAGCCTGACAGCTCAATTTTGGAATGTGTCTCCTGTGCCACTGGAATGGATAAATGGCATTCTAATCTCTGTATACAAGGGTAAAGGCCCAAAAGCAATGTGTGGTAATTCTAGAGGGATAAATTTTTTGGCATATACCAGAAAGATACTTTCAAGAATCATGTTAGATTGTCTTGTTGAGAATGTGCATCCACATGTGATACCCTGAAGGTATTCTTTGCAGAATGTTGCTTATGATATCCATGTTCACTACAAACAGATTTTGGAAAAGATCTGCAAAGTGTTCTCTCCATCTATTCATTATTCCAGGAGGATCTTTAATAACCTCATTTCCATCTTTTGACTTCAAGGGAACATATGATGATGAACGAGGAACAATGGACATGATATATTCTGTGAGGCAGATTCAGGAGAAATGCTTAGAGGAACAAATGCCACTATACCAGGTCTTCATAGATTTAACTAAGGTATTTGACACGGTAAACAAGGGGGCACTGTGGATTGTTTTGTGTAAACAAAACATTTTGTGAGCATCTTTAAGGAACTACAGAAAAACATGAAAGTTCAGGTAGTCTTTAATGGTGAACTATCACATGAATTTTTTGTGGACAACAGTGTCAAACAGGGAGATATTCCTGCCCCTACCCTTTTCTCTATTTTACTGCTTTGGTGTGTTTCGAAGGATTACAACAGGAGAATCGGAATCAGTTTTTGGACATCTGGTCACATTTTTAATTTGACCCAGTTTAACTGCAAAGACTTTCAAAACACTTGTAAGAGAATTACTTTATGCTGATTTGTTGGCACACTCAGAGGGGGAAACGCAACATTTAATGGACAGGTTTTCCACTGCATGTGTACATTTTGGATTTGTAATTAGTCTGGGGAAAACCAAAGTATTGTTTGTCCTCCTGGGCCAGGACAGGCATATTCTGAACCAAACATTTTTATGAATGGAACAAAGTTAAAAATCATTGACACTTTTGTTTACCTTGGAAGAACAGTGTCAAGAGATGGTGGTCTTGATGCAGAGATATTCTATCGAATAGGGAAGGGAAGTTGGAAAGCTTGAAAAGTGAGTCTGGGTGGAGAGAGGTATTTCCCTGCAGACAAAAACCAGTATCTATAAAACGTGTGTATTGATGGCACTTCTTTATTCCAGTGAGATGTGGACCACTTTCAGGTGTCATATGAAAATGCTGGAGAGATTTCATCAAAAGGGCCTCAGCTGTATCTTGGGAGTCAAGTGGGAATGTTTCATACTAGATATACAAGTTTTGCCCATGGCACATTGTAGCTCAATTGAACAACATGTTATCTTGGTTCAAATGAGATGGACATGTTATTAGAATGAAAGACGAGCGTTTGCCAAAGCATCTTTTTTATGGTGAACTCAACTCTGGTAAGCGACCACAGCATAAGCCGAGGAAAAGGTATAAAGACTGTGTGAAGGAAAACCTGAAGAAACTAGATATGAACAAAAGTGATTGGGAAGATGATGTTCCTGGATTGGGACAAGTGGAGAGGTACTGTTAGGACTGGTTGCAATGCCTGGGAGGAAAAGATGATTCAGCACTCTGAGCTTAAAAGCGCCTGTCGCAAAGGAACAATTGGGACTGTAATCAGCAGTGAACATTGGATATGTATTGTGTGTGATTGTTCTGCTGTCAAAAGCAGGATACGTGAATCATATGAAGTCACATGAAAATCGAAATGCCCAAACTGGTAATAATCTTGGACACCAACTGCCTCCTACAACTAGTGTCATGTGTCACAAAACTTGTAAGACAATATCTGGATTTAAAAGACATATGCTAGTTCACATAGAAGAAACTTGAATACCTGTCACTTATGTTCGAAACCCTGTCAGTCAGCAGCTGGTCTTAAAAGTCATCTGAGGGCTCATTAATGGATGGATTGTGCTGTGTGATGGGGTGTGGTGTGTTGATGGGACAGCTGTAGTCTGTCAAGATGAAGCAATCATTATATATATATAAATACATAAAGTGATACTAATTTTTACTAAATTTTTTAAAAATTAAAAAAACTGATAGGTGTATTAGGTTGTGATAAAATTTTTTAAGTTATGCAAAAGGACATGAACAAACTTTTTTCCTTGTGATATTTTCCCAAATTTAAAATGTGACAACATTATTTAACATAACTATATTTAAAGCCAAATTTTTATTATACTGAAAGATTTGTAAGTCTTTTTTTTTTATATTTTAACTGAAAAGTTAGTAGCTTTAAACTAGTATATTAATGATGATACCTGTAATATTTCAGTGGATTATAAGTACCATAAAATATATTTGTCTTAAGTGTAAACTTCATCACTATATTCGTTGTTGAATTTAAGATATAAGTTTTAATTTGGTATCATCAAATCAAATTTTACATGGCAATACTATGAGACCCCAGGAGTGTCATCATGTAATTTTTTTGAATTAAAACAATGCAACATTGGCATTGGTTCCGTATTACATCTCAAAACATGAAGAAAAAAAGTGAAACTTTCGATGAAGTAACAGTTATAAATTGTTTCGCTTTTAATAGTTTCACTATGTATACATATATATATATATATATACATATATATATATATATATATATATATATATATATGTACAGTGAAGAATTCCGGGTAGAGCTAGGGGTCCACCAAGGTTCAGTCTTCAGCCCCCTCCTATTTATCATAGTCCTCCAGGCAATAACACAGGAATTTAAGATGGGATGCCCCTGGGAGCTCCTCTATGCTGATGACCTTGCACTAATTGCTGAGTCACTATCAGAACTAGAGGAGAAGTTTCAGGTGTGGAAGCAAGGACTAGAATCAAAGGGCCTTAAGAGTCAACATAGCTGAAACCAAAGTCCTAATAAGTCGGAAGGTAGACAAAACACAAACCCCTTCAGGTAGATGGTCTTGCTCAGTATGTAGAAAACGAGTAGGTAGTAACTCTATAAGATGTACCCAGTGGAAGCTATGGATACATAAGAGGTGCAGCAATATCAAAGGACGGCTAACTGGGAAGATAGTTTTTGTATGTGGCAGATGCTCAGGAGCAATAAACACTGAAAATGTGCAGAAAATAACCATTACCACACTCCGGGGTGAAAAACTAGAAGTAGTTGATAGCTTCCACTACCTAGGTGACCAAGTTTGTAGCAGGGGAGGGTGCACTGAAAGTATAGCTGTTAGAATACGAATAGCTTGGGCAAAGTTTAGAGAGCTCTTACCTCTGCTGGTAACAAAGGGCCTCTCTCTCAGAGTAAAAGGCAGACTGTATGATGCATGTGTACGAACAGCCATGCTACATGGCAACGAAACATGGGCCGTGACTGTTGAAGACATGTGTAAGCTTGCAAGGAATGAAGCCAGTATGCTTTGATGGATGTGTAATGTCAGTGTGCATACACGACAGAGTGTAAGTACCTTGAGAGAAAAGCTGAACATAAGAAGCATCAGTTGGTGTGTGCAAGAGAGGCGATTGCGCTGGTATGGACATGTGGCAAGAATGGACGAGGATAGCTGCGTGAAAAAGTGCCACACCCTAGCAGTTGAGGGAACCTGTGGAAGAGGTGGGCCCAGCAAGACCTGGGATGAGTTGGTGTGGCACAACCTTCAAACATTAGGCCTCACCTAGGCAATGACTTGTGACCGAGACCTTTGGAAATATGCTGTGCGTGAGAAGACCCGACAAAGCAAGTGAGAGCATAATCTGTGACCTCTGCCAGAAGTGTAGCCAGCTCACTAATTCGTATCTTTACTTCATTGAACACTAAAAATTCTGCTTGCGAAGACCTGTTGAGGTAAGTGAATTTGGAATTTGAAATCTGAAATCGAAATTGAACCGAATCCGACAACTGGCACCCATGCCAACCTCTCTTTCATTGGACACTAAACTCTGCTTGCAAAGACCTGCTGGGGCAAGTGAAATCAAAATCGCAATTGAACCATACTCGATGACTGGCACCAGCGCCAGTGGAGCACTAAGAGCACTGTCCGAGTGTGTTCATTGCCAGAGCAGCTGTCTGGCTTCTGTGCTAGTGGCCCATAAATAGCACCCTTTGAGCGGAATCGTTACCAGAGTTGCCTTCTAGCACTTGTGCTGGTGGCACATTAGAAAATCATTTGAGCCAGGTCGACTGGCTCCCATGCAGGTGGCATGTAAAAAGCACCTTTTTGAGTGTGGCCGTTGCCAGTACCGTGTGACTGGCCCTCGTGTTGGTGGCAAGTAAAAGCACCAACTACACTCTCGGAGTGGTTGGCGTTAGGAAGGGCATCCAGCTGTAGAAACTCTGCCAGATCGCATGGAAAGCGGATGTTAAATGATGATGATGATGATATATATACAGAGCAATCTCAGTTCTTGACCATAATTTGTTCTGAAAGTTTTTTTCGAAAACCAAATTGCTTGAGAATCGAATCATATTATCCCCATTACAATTAATGTAAAATAGATTAATTCACTTCCATGCACCAGATAAATGCTTATGTACATGCTTACACTATATATTTTGGTATAAAAAACATTTATTGAAAATGTAAATACAACACAAAAGTGTTAGTTCTTAGAAGGGGAGTCCCCTTCCATAAATCTTCTGGTAACTGTCTTTCAGGGGGTTCTTCCCTTCTCTCTCTCTCTTTGGCTCAGGTAAATCTTTCTCTAGGGTTTCTTTTCTTTCAGTAAAAGCCTTTCCAATGTTAGTTCTTTTTGCCTGCATTGTAAATTTTTTCTAAAATGAGACGTGACATTGTCATTGAAAAGGTTTACTGCTCTATTTGCTATCACTGTATCAAGGTGATATTTTCCAACTTAGCACAAATTCCTTTGATTAAAGAACTTGTGACATCCTTCTTTCCTTCCACCTCATCCAAAGACATTTCCTCAGCCAAATTCTTTTACTGTTCATTTTGAAGCTCTTCGGTGTAACCTCAGTACGGTGGTCTTTTACCAGCTCTTCAATATCTTTACTGTCAACATCCAAGCCCATAGTTTTTCCCATAGAGACAATATCATCAACAATGGCAATTTCCTCGACAGCAGCAGTACTTGTAGCTGTCTCAAACCCCTCAAAGCCTTGTTCTGGTACACAGTCTGGTCAAAGTTTCCTCCATGCTGAATTCATGGTTCTGTAACTCACTTGGTTCCATGCATTATTAATAAGATTAACACAATTTTTCCAAGATTCTTTGAGAATTAACTGAGTGTCATTAGTGACTTGAAAACACTTTTGAAACAGGGCTTTTGTGTAAAGTTTCTTGAAGTTTGCAATGACCTGTTGGTCCATTAGTTGTATTAGAGAAGTTGTGTTAGGTGGCAGGTATTTGACCTGAATAAAATCAAACTCTTCAACTAAGTCATCCTCCAAACCTGGAGGGTGAGCGGGATCATTGTGTAACACAAGAAGGCATTTTAGTGGCAATTTTTTTCTTTTAGGTATTTTTTAACACTCAGAGCAAAAACTTGATGAATCCACTCAATAAAAAAATGTCTGGTTACCCAAGCCTTCATATTAGCCGACCACAAAACAGGTAATTTACTCTTCATACCATTGTTTCTTTTGAAAACCTTTGGATCATCAGAATGGTAAACAAGCAATGGCTTGACCTCGAAATCACCACTTGCATTGCCACATAGAAAAAGAGTGAGTCTATCTTTCATTGGCTTGTACCCTGGTGACACTTTTTCTTCTTTAGTAATACAGGTCCTATTTGGCATTCATTTCCAAAATAATCCTATTTCATCCCTGTTAAATACCTGTTGGGGGAGATAACCTCCTTCTTTTATCAAGTCACTAAACTTAATCACAAATTTCTCAGCTGCTTCCTTGTTTGAACTCGCTACCTCTCCATGCCAAATCATACTGTGCATTTCCCTTCTCTTCTTAAATTCCTCAAACCAGCATCTGCCAGCTTTGAATTCAAAAGTATCACTTTCAGTACTTATACCAGGGGTTTTCTTTACTTGATTATTTAAAATTTCTAATGCTTTCTCACAAACAAATGCTTCACTGATATTGTCACCTGCTAACTGTTTCTCATTTATAAAAATAAGCAATTACTCTTCCAATTCTTTGAGTATCTTTGGTCTTTGTTTATTAATAACAGTCAATCCTTTTGTAACATCAGCTGCTTTTATCACTTCCTTATTTTTTAGAATGGTAGATATTGTCGATTTAGGCATACCGTACTGCACAGTGAGAGATCTGATATACGAACGCTATTTTCGTGTTTTGCGATAATTTCTTTCTTCACTTCAATTGTTTTTCTCTTAACTTTTCTTTTCCTTGTTTGGTCTTTCCTGAATCAACAGCGAAGTTTTTGCTATTATTATTCATATGTGAATTGGTCAATGAATCTAGGATTCCCCCATTTCTTCCAATATCCAGTTGCTAAGGTCACATGTAATTTTCATTTCCTTTCAATTTCAGCCAGACTCCCATTCTCCTTGCAAAAATGCTTATGAGATAAATTAATTGATTAAAAATGTACAGGTACATTAATTTAGTATTAATATTTTAATGATAAGAATAATAATTATTATTAAATACAACAGCTTTCTTTCCATGCCCGGACTAGCTATATGATGCATAAGCTTAGTTTACACAAGGGCTGCTCAACGTCCATTTTTGCACCAACCCACTCTCCCCACCTCCACCATTTTACTTTGTACATTAACATTTTCACCTGGTGACTCATACATCACATGTGCTGTGTATGTAAAAACATATATTTTGAGCATATCCTTATGCCGCCTCCTTAAAACCTTCATACAAGTGCTTTGGTGTGTGTCGTATACAGTTGAATATTTAGACATATAATACTTAAGCTGCCCTATGTAACCCCCCCCCCCCACTATTCTCAGACGCATTTGTTGGCTCTTGCTCCAGATGTTGGACGAGGTGGGGAAGACTGGTTCATTGTGATTCACTGAATAAACTCTGTATCAAAGCTCTATGCAAGCTGGAAAGCATTTTCGCAGATCTTCCTTTCAGGTGATGACAAAATTCCCACAACTACCTTACCGCAACCACTCCCAAGTACTCAATCTCAGGGTCGCTACCATCAATGTTGGCACAATGAAAGGAAGGAGTGGGGAGATTGCTGAAATGGTAGAGCAATGCCATGTTGATGTATGTGGTGTACAAGAAGTTAGATGGAGGGAAGCCTCAGCTAGATTGCTCATGGGTAAGAGACAGGTTAAAATTCTTCTGGGTTGGCAGGAAGGATGGAGTAGGTGGTTCAGGCATACTGTTAGCAAAAAAGTGGGTAGATAAGGTAATTGAGGTAGTTAGAGTATGTGATAGGGTAATGAAGATCTTATCATAGATAAATTAACAGTTACATTTATCTCTGCTTATGTCCCTCAGTTTGAGTTGACTGATGAGCAGAAGGACCAACTCTATGAGATCCTTTTGCAGACCACCTTAACAACAAATGACAGAGACTTTGTTATTGTGGATGGTGGTGCAGCAAGGAGGTGGACAGAGCTATAAAAGCAAAGAGACAAGCCTGAAAAGACTGGAAAAATGGTGGAAACAGAGAATTATATAAGGTAGCCAAAACAGCAACCAAGTATCAGGTTTACATACCAAAAAGAATAGCAGAAGGTAAGAGATTAGCAAATGTTCTACAAGGTGAGGGTCAGAGGCGTGAGGTGTTCAGGATTGCAAAGCAGTGTATCAGAGAGAGTAGAGATGTGGTGGGGGAGAAATTTGTGCGAATGGATAATGGTATTCTTGCACTTAGTGACTCCGAGAAGAAAGATGCATGGAAGTGTCACTGTGAAAGGTTACTAAATGTGGAAAATGAATGGGAGAAGGAGAGTCTATGAAATATGGAACCAATTGAGGGACCAGCCATCACAGGTGGTAGCAGCATAATAGATAAGGCAGTTAAGGACATGAAGACAGGGAAAGCCCCTGGGTGGGCCATCAGGAATCACTGCCAAGGTGATTAAAATTTCTGGTGGCATAGGATTAACCAGGTCATTCAGGAGGACACCATCCACAACGACTGGTGCAGTAGTATTATAGTTAGCTGGTACAAGGGTAAAGGTGATGTTTTAGATAGAAACAACTACAGAGATATTAAACTGCTGGACCAAGTCATGAAAGTTACTGAGAGGGTTGTAGCTCAATTGATTAGAAATAGAATTAAACTAGATGAGATGCAGTTTGGTTTTGTACCTGGGAAGAGTACCACAGATGCCATCTTCCTAGTGAGGCAGCTGCAAGAAAAGTACTTGACCAAAATTAAGCCATTGTACTTAGTCTTCATTGACCTGGAGAAAGCTTTTGACAGAGTTCCCTGCTCTGTTACATGGTAGTCTCTAAGGAAGGTAGGAGCAGAGATGTGGCTTGTTAGAGCTGTCCAATCCATGTACAGTGGTGCTGTCAGAAAGGTGAGAGTTGGCTATGAATAATACAGTGATGAATTTTGCATTCAGGTAGGGGTTCACCAGGGCTCAGTTCTCAGTCCACTATTATTTATCATAGTCTTCCAGGCCAAAACAGAGGAATTCAAAATGGGATGCCCATGAGAACTAGACCTCAATGCTCATACACAAGTATCATACAGTCTACCTTTCACTTTGAGAGAGAGAGAGTCCTTTTGTGGCCAACAGAGATGAAAATTCTTTGAATTTCCTCCATCCCACTATTTTCAGAACATCCTCCACCATTGTTAATTTGGTTATTTATAAATCAAAATACAATCATAACCTTCCACAAAAGGAGTAAGGTAATACATCTATAGTAAATAAAAAAAAAGCTTAAAATTAAGCAAATGAGAGTCTGGAAAATTGTTGAGAAATTTCAAGAGACTGGTTCCACCACTGACTGACCTAGACGTGAGTGAACAAGAATTCTGAAGACCTCTCAGCTTATCAAAAGCACCATGGAAAATATATGGTGGAGTCTTAGTTGATGCATTAGAAAACTGGCTGCTACAGCAAAAATAAGTTGGAAATCAGTGTATCAAGTGCTATAAGATGATCCACCATTATGAGCGTATGCAAGTTTATAAGGTCATGTGACTGGAAAGCAGCCATCTTATCTTGCATCAGATTGCTAAAGACAAGCTTCCCAGCCTGGTGTTCACTGATGAAAAGAAACTTGACAGCGAACACACAGTAAACCATCAGAACGACTGACTTTGGAATGTATCTGGCTCTGTCAAGGGTAGACTTATAAATCGATGTCAAAATCTAGTCATGCAATCTCCTTTTCACTTTGAGAGAAAGTCCTCTTGTTGCCAACAGATCACGTAATATCCACCTTGTTTGGCCTTGTCAATGATGGACATATGAGCACTAGGGAGTGTCAATCTATATATTGCTGGAAGGAAGATGTATTACTGCTGTCTGTAGCGGTCAAGTGTCCATCATCGACAAGACCAAACAAGGTTGAAATCATGTGAACTGGTGGCTTCAGTGCTGAAGATTTATCTTTTTGCTACTGATATGAAGAGGGCATTCCAAAATGCCAATGTGAAGGTATCTCTCATGGAAATTACTGCAGTAAAGTTGGTTCTAATGGAACATCCTTGTTTAAACAGGGATAAATATTACCCCACACTAATGAATGACTGCATGGGAATGAAGAACACTTGCAAGAAGAACCAAAGAAAGAGGCCTTTAAGTGGTCACTTGACCTGCTAAAAGTAACAACCAAATCTCCTTTACATTATACAATGCTGCCTCATAGTGTTTTGTGAGTAAAGGTGGACAGTCTTAGCCAGAGAATGCACCTTGGGTCTCTCAGGTAATTTGGGTCTTTATTTGGGACTTCTTCATACACAATGGAAACAACTTGGATTGCTTGAAACAAGCTTCAGGACATCTGGGAATTGAATATTTCAAAGTGAACAAAGCTTGTCAGGGCCAAGTGTAAAGGGCTGCAACATCACGTTGATGGTAAAGTCACCAGGTTTTTTAAAGGGCACTGGACCAAAGAGGAAATTTGTGGACATATTCCACCCATCTTGGCTTTTGATGCTCAATAAAGTATAGGGTTTGCTGACCAAGGCTTTTTTACTGAACCGTTGACCATATCAGATGTTAGATTTTGGAGATTTCCATACTTGGATAGGGAGAAAGTTCCACCTAATTACAATTGATGTTATTGCAAGAGTCACAGAACAAGAAACGGAGAGAAAGAGGGAAGGGGGAAAGAGGTTATTGGTATGGCATTGTGAAATGTATCTTGATTGTGGCAGCTTAGAGGAGAAGGAGGATTGGAAAGGAAAGAAAAGAAGAGAAGAAAAGACATCCAAGCATCTTTGACCTTCAGTCTGCTGAATCAGAACTGATTCAGGGCCAAACAATAAAACAACAACAACAACAACAACAACAACAACAAGCAAAACATTGTTAGCTTCAAATGTTGCAATGGAATATTTCAGAAGCAAGAATTTGGTGATGGGAAATGGTAAAATGAAAGGATAAAGCACAACAAGACATAAGGAACAGCATGCCAACCTTAGTATTAAAGGTAGCATGAAAGAAAGGTACCCAGGACATGCTGTGAAGTGGTTGGCATTAGGAATGGCATCCAGCCATAGAAACCATGCCAAAGCAGACAGTGGGGTTTAAGATAATAGTCTTCTGGCTCTTTGGAGCCAGTCAAACTGTTGCACCCATTCCAATATGGAACAAGGGCTGTAAATGAGGATCATTTCTATTTCCTTTCTTTATGGCAGAATATAATTTTTGGTAAATTCCAAGAATATCAACATAAAACAACAAACAACAAATACATCCACCAACCTTCAGAATTTCTGTGTCTTTAGGATAAACCACAAAGTAAACATCTTTGATCTGGCTTGGATTTCGATCTGAGTAGTTTCTCACTGCTTCATACATTGTTCTGGGTAGATTTTCAATGGGGTACTTCAATGTTCCAGCCCCTAATATAGGAAATGCAAGGCTTTTTGCTCCCATTCTCTCAGCAGTGTGGAGACAAATTCTTATTATTTGAGTCACGTTTGCCAGAATCTAAAAAAAATATTGTTTAGTAATTGATAATGAACATTTTATGAAACTATTTTCAAATTCTTCTGACAGGGAGGAATCAAAAAGTAATAAATATATTCTCCTCTCACAACTCCTCTCACTCCTACCACTTCTAAACACATCTGTTATTCCTATCACTCTTTAGTCCTGCAAGGGACAAGGCAACCTCACTCATGATGCTGCTACAATAAAACAGACTCAATCCTCCGTGTAAAATGGTTGGTGAATGAAGAGAGACAATGCAGACCCAAGAGGAGTCTTTAGTGTTGGGGAGGACATGGCAACCTCTCTAGTGCCAGTGCCATGAGAGAGAAAACACACCAATACAGACAGTAAAACACAGAAATATGTTTTAATATAGTCTTCTTTATCAGTCATAGAACTGTTGTTAGGCCTTGAGGCTTTTTTCATTCTATTTATATATAAAAGATTTTCTGTTCATCGATATCTTCTGCTTCCTTCCAATGATAACTTGGAATAACAAATATTAAACAGGATGCTGTCATTTGCTTTAGGATTCTCACACAACATGCATAAGGTTCTCTTCAATTATTAACCGTTCAATAAATCAATATCATATGATTGATACTTACTAAATCAGAGGAATCTTCATCCCAGAGTGGTAATGCCAGATGAAATACATTCTTGCATTTGAGGTTATATCCTTTAGTGACAGCTATTTCAGATGTAGAAATACCTTGAGGATATTTCTGGATACACTCAACTTGCATCTGGGGACCAGCAGTTTTGAGAATAGATTTGGAGATAGAACCCTTGTCAAGCTGGAGTTCTTCATTGCTGCTGTTAACGATGACATCAACCTACAAAAGTAATTTATGGTAAACAAGTAAGGAACATTCCATGGAGAGAAGATGGATACATTGTTGCAGTTGATATTGTTGTTAAGAAAGGCTCTACAGAATGGCTGTAGGAAGTTTGAGGTTGTTAAAGTTAACAAAGGATATACTCAAGATATCAGATGTAAAGGAAATAGAATCTCTGAGTTTGATTGAGAAAATGTTTTAATTAACTGTAATGATTCCTTATTTGGAAATGAAATAACAAGCAAATATAAATATGTTACATGAATCTATTTACTCACAGGTGCATTAGAAATTGAATCAATCATTAGGTTTATTTTAATGCCAGCATTTTGTCTGGATGTCACATTAGTTCTGGATGTCATAAAGGATGATTCCTGTTGTGGGCCGTGAAAGTCTAATGAATTGGTTCCTGAAAATAAACAAATGCCAACATACATACACACATATACATTTTAAATCATAAACTCTGCTCTATTCGTTAAGGTGTGCTTCTTATTCTGATATATGTTATACTGACAATTTACATATATACATGTGTATATGTATATATATATATATATATATATATATATATATATATATATATGGTGGTTGTCTACTCCTTAAACAGAGTTTGACCACCTCCTGCACCTACACCTTAGCCTTTTCATGGCGTCTGATGTGGCTTTTTAAACCAGACAGTGTTTTGAGAAAACACCCACACAGATTGCACCTCTGATTTGCACTACCAATACCTGCAGGTAAGTTCTGCTCATTGTGGATCCTAACATGTCTTTTAAGACCCCCATTGGATTTGCAAGCCCTCTGACACACATATATATATATATATATATATATATATATATATGGCAAAATTTTCACATTGCTTAAGTAAATGGAGTCGCATGAAACGATCGTACTGCATTAATTTTGGATATCCTTGTTGTTTATTTTGACTATACACACACACACACATATATATATGTGCACCAGCATGACCGCAGCCACTTGGCTGAAACACATAAATAAATAAAAAAAATATATATATATATTAGCTGGGCATAAAAAGCATCAGATGTGGTATACAAGAGAGACAACTGCACACCGCATCTGAAGAAGTTTCAGTCTCTACCAGTGGAAGGAAGCTGGGAGAGGCCGAGGAAGAGATGGGATGAGGTGGTTAAGCATAATCTTCAAATGTTGGGCCACATGGAAGCAATGACTAGTGACCGAGACCCTTGGAGATATGCCAAAATTGAGAAGGCATGTGAAACCAAGTGAAATCATAGCTGTGGTCTTTGTCAGTGTCACCTAACTGCCAGCCATGCCAGTGGCACGTAAAAATTACCTTTTGGGCATTGTGCCTCATACAGGTAATATGGCTGATGCTGGTGTCAGGTAACTAGCACCCATTACATAGATGTTAGGAAAGGTATCCAGCTGTAGAAACCATGCCAAATCAGACAGGAGTATAATGCAGCCCCTCACCTTGCCAGCCCCGGTCAAACCGTCCAACCCATGCCAGCATGGACAATGGATGCTAAATTATGATGATGATAATATACATACATATATGCATGCTATCATCAGCATTATCCCCATCTACATTTGATATCAATGCTGGCCCAAGTTGAACAAAATGATAATATAAAGACACGTCCGAAAACTGTTATATATACTCCTATCCATACTGGGTTCAAACCCACATTTGGCTCTGTCAATCATGCCACTCACCACATTTCATCTTCCTAACACCCATCCCTCCATTACTCTTCTAACTATGGTCCCACTTTACTGCTGTAACCATTTCAGAGCAGAATCTGCACATATTCATCACCACCACCACCACCACCACCCTTTCGTTAATACCAGTTGGCTCTCTTTCATCATCCTCTCCGTCCATTCATCCTTCCATCAATCATCCCCTTCCCTCCCTTCACCAATCTTTCCCACCACCACCCCACTCTTAGCTACACCTTACTCTGCCAGGCTTCGTGCTTAACACTTCTATCTGCAATCATTCTCAACACCCTCTCACATCCATTGTTAATACTCCCTCCAATTTTGTGGCCCCACTCACTATAGCCACCCTCATGTATCTCTGACTCCAATCTCTTTCACAGTTCATCATCTTTGCTTCCCCTCTGCTGTCACATCCCGGTCATCATCTCTCTACTTTCTCATCTATCAACAGATTGATGACTCTGCTGTTCTCCACCCTTCCTAAGCTGCTTCTTGTCACCTCCTTCTTTCCGTCAGTCTTTCAACTCCCCCACCCACTCAACTCCACCTCATATCATTGTTCCTCACTCCCTTCATCCACCTCTAGCCCCATCTCTAACCCCTGCCATTCACATCCCCCACTCTGATGCCATTACCCTCCCATTCCTTCTTTCCTCATCCACAGTCTCCCTTATACTCCCCTTCTTGTAACTTGGGACTATGCTCTGGCACCCTATTACCACCATCTCTCTCCCTTCCAGACACTGTCATGCACCCTTGCATACACATAAGGAAGCCACGAGTCTCCTCTATAGCCAGACAACTGTGCTTGACCCTCTGTCAAAATTTAGGCCTTCTACCCCTGGCATCAAGCCACCTCCCCACCCAGTTCCATCGGGAGTTTTATCCTATTCTATTCTTTGCTTTGTTCTGCAAGCTACTTGTTGACCTCACCAGTGCTGGTGCCATGAGAAAAGTAGCTTCCAGTCCACACTGTAAAATGGTTGGCATTCTGAAGGGCAGCTAACCAGCCAACTGAGTGTGGAATCTAACACAGATCTAGAGACCACCAGATCCTGTCAAACTGTGTAATCTATGCCAGAACCAAAGACAGCCATTAAATGATGATGATGAAGATGACGATATGTGAATAAGTCTAAGACACCATCAACTAGGAAAACAAACACTCGTACATTTGTTAATAGAGTGGGCAGTTTACCATAAAGTATACAGTATTATAAATCTATTTCAGCCATTCTTACAAATCAGTTTTGCACAGGGTATCATGTAAGACTGTGCTCATCAGAGTGGCCAGTGTGGAAATATGGCAATGGGTTTCTGACAGCAAGTGCCACATCTCTAATTGCAAGAGATAATTAGAGAGGAGGATTCCCTCATTGGTTATGCTCCTTGTCCAAAATATCTGAGTGAGAAGTAACTGCTGGCAAAGTGGTTTAGGTTTTAATTAAGCATCTGGGTGGAGAGAGTTCTTGAATATAAGTTCTCTTTTTGGCAAGGCACAATCTTCACCTTCTGCTACCATTGAAGTAACGATTACTTTTCTTCAGCAATCATACATGCATAGCCATGTATGTAGTATTATTCTTTCATAGACATCAAAGGAGGTCTTGGGATTGTTAAATATGGCTCTGAAAGGACCTTTTTGTCATGCCTACATATTCCCACATGTTTTTCTGTTTGATGAAGCAACATTCAAATGATACTGAATGGAAATAAGTAGAAGTTTTCACTGTATAATATGCTGAATATTAAGACAAAGACAGTTCATAATTCCTGAGAAAATATTTAAACAGGGAAAATGAAAATGTCTTCTCACAAAATTGACTGATACAGCTTTGAGAAGCACCTTAGGTTGTTCTAAGCAGAAAAAGGCAAAGTGAGAACAGCTGTGATGGAACTTAGTGACATAGTTCTAAGAAAGTCCCAGAAGACTACATAAGAAGACCTGTTGAGTCAAGTAAAACCAAAATCATAGCAGTGGCCAGTGTCCCCTGACTGGGTTCCTTGCCAGTGGCATTTAAAAAGCACCATCCGAATGTGGTTGATGCCAGTACCCCTTGATTGGCCCTTGTGCTGGTGGTACATATAAAGCACTATCAGAACATGATCTATGCCAGGCCCGCCTAACTGGCTACTGTAGTGGTGGCACATAAAAAGCAACCACTATACTCTCTGAGTGGTTGGCGTTAGGAAGACCATCCAGCTGTAGAAACATTGCCAAATCAGATTGAATCTTGGTGCAGCCACTGCCTCTCTAGACATCAGTCGAACCATCCACCCTAGGCCAGCATGGGAAACGAACATTAAACGATGATGATGATGATGAAATATATACGCAGGTGCAGGAGTGGCTGTGTCGTAAGTAACTTGCTTACCAACAACATGCTTCCAGGTTCAGTCCCACTGCATGGCACCTTGGGCAAGTGTCTTCTACTATAGCCTCAGGCCAAGCAAAGCCTTGTAAGTGGATTTGGTAGAGGGAAACTGAAAGAAGCCCGTCGTATATATATATATATATATATGTATACGAACAACCATGCGTAAGTTCGCAAGGAATGAAGCCAGTATGCTCCGCTGGATGTGTAATGTCAATGTGCATACCCGTCAGAGTGTAAGTATCTTGAGAGAAAAGCTGACATAAGAAGCATCAGTTGTGGTGTGCAAGAGAGACGATTGCACTGGTTTGGACATGTGGTGAGAATGAATGAGGATAGCTGCGTGAAAAAGTGCCACACCCTAACAGTTGAGGGAACCCGTGGAAGAGGTAGGCCCAGGAAGACCTGGGCTGAGGTGGTGAGGCAAGACCTTCGAACATTGGGCCTCACCGAGGCGATGACTACTGACCGAGACCTTTAGAAATGTGCTGTGCGTGAGAAGACTCGGCAAGCCAAGTGAGATCGTTGCCAGCGACCGATAGAATAGGTACTAGGCTTACAAAGAATAAATTCTGGGGTCGATTTCCACGACTAAAGGTGGTGTTCCAGCATGGTCACAGTCAAATGACTGAAAACAATAAAAGAATATATATATATAAAAATAGCCAAACACCTACTGCTGCCGTCCAAAGGAATTGGTATAAAAGACAGAAAACCAGCCAACTTATTACAGTCTGTTAAAGTCTGTCATACCGGCCATGACGAAGGGAAATAGCCCTGAAACTCGAGTCGCCTTTATATATATATATTTATATTTATATATTTATATATTTGATCCTTTATATTGAACACTCAATATTTCATCTACATTCAATACTTTCTTTCATGGTGCCATCCATTTTTATTTTATTTTATTTTATATTTTATATTGTATATTATATTATATATTGTATATTCCATATTCTATACCCCACATTAGTTCTGCAGGAATATAAATAAAACATAAAAAACAGACAGTGTTGGAACTCTTTTAAACAAAATAATATATTCCTCTATACACAATCATACAAAAAAACCCACCTTTTTTGTATTTATTTTTACTCGCATATATATATATATATTCTATTGTGTATAAGCCAACATGTCTGTGAAACAAACAAAATTAACGGAATCGGAAAAAATTCTGATGGAAATTTCATCCAAACTATCAATCCTCATCACAACGATAGAAACACAATCCTCTATCTTAAAAGAAATAGAAAAACAATCAACAGATGGAAAACTCATCAACGAACATACAAACAATGAAATGAAGAATCTCACGGAAATCATACCAACAATTATAAAGTCTACCAAAGAAAATCTACTACAACCTCCGTGGATATCAGAAATAAATGAAAGAAATCTGGAAAATGAAGCCCACCGAAAAAGAAAAGAAATTTGGCAGACATGGAAGAAATCTCTCAATATAAGAAAACAAAACTTCTGGAAAGCATATAAATGCGAAAAATATGCCGAAACACACTCAGAATGGATTTCCTTAACGGCACCCATACTTCCTCGGAAGTACCTAATTAAAGAAATTAGAGGAGAACCAGAGGAAGAAACAAAACTCCGATGGGATCTCGCATTAACAAAATTCAGGACCGACATTTCTATCACCCTGTCTAAACAATCCCGTTATAAAACCAAATATGAAGCAATCGACAGCCTTATTGAAGAAGAAATATCAAAACTAGCAACTGGCAATGTAGAAGAAAAAATGCGCGAACTATGGATCAAAGATATCTCCAGAGAAGAGAACAAATCACGCAAATTATGGCAGCAGAAACAACTATTCCTGGATAAATATTCTACCAACTACGGTAAAGAATTTAGAACCCAGAGAAATAACAGTAAAAAAGAACAATCTCACCAAGGTAACAAAAACCAGAGCATGAGGCAACATCAACGCCCATCCCACCAGGAATCAAAGAGGAACTACGGTAAGAACTCTTCCCCTTTTGTACGCAAACACCCTAATCTACACATTATAAACAAAAAACATGAACAAAATAAATAT
The DNA here is from genome assembly GCF_046866305.1 of Octopus bimaculoides. NCBI lineage: Eukaryota > Metazoa > Mollusca > Cephalopoda > Octopoda > Octopodidae > Octopus > Octopus bimaculoides. Next base: position 201,636,793 of record NC_142928.1, read on the forward strand.
TTCTCTGATCAGACCTTTAGACGTAGGAACACCAGATCATTTTCAAAACCTCAACAAAGATTACCTACAAAAAACGGGGAAAAAAACCGGCCTAGAACCAGAAACAATACCAGACCATCCTCTCAGATCACTAAAACCAATACTTACAAATTGAAAAAGAAGATATTTAATTCTGAAAATAGGAAGGCAAACATAACAACACCAGGTAAAATAACACAACGAAAACACAAACTTCAAATCAACACCAACAAAAATAGTAACCATACACAGAAAAAAATTCATTTTTTAATGTCAGGACAACAAACACGATAAGAAACACTCCAAGAAGTAACATACCCAAAACAATTGGACACATAGACCCTAAGATAATTAATCTTTCCAGAAGAGATCTTGATAATGATGAAACCCAACTTCTGTTAAAAGGCCTGAAATTTACACCTACACCAACAGTCAACCACCATGAACTAAAGGAAGATATCCAGAAATTCTGTCGCAAATTACGACTTGTCGAATTCTTCACCACCAATATTAATAATAAAAATAATAATGAAACCGAAGATTCTTTAGTGAGGAATAAATCAAATTTCACCCCACCAAAAGGCAGAAATATCTACCTGGACCAATATATTGACACCCTATCAAACTTCCCCCTAAAACAAAATACCAAAATTAGGCCGAACATTAACAAATCAGAGATATCTGCACTTAAACGCATACAAAACGATGAAACAATAATAATTAAACAAGCAGATAAAGGGGGTGCAATCGTCATCATGGATGTGGAATACTACAAGGATTTAGTTGAGGAACAACTAAATGACACAACCTTCTATTGTGAAATACCCTCGAACATAGACCACCACATCATGAAGAAGATCAACCACTTAGTTTCTAAACACTACAACTCACTCACTGACAATGAAAGAGACTACATCACCAACTTCGAACCAAAACCCAGTAACTTTTACGGCTTACCCAAAATACATAAGTCAGAAGATATTCAACAGGGAGTAAAGGAACAAGGAAGTGAATACATAAAGTGCTACATCCAAAAGATTTAAAACTTAGACCAATTATAGCTGGCCCAGTATGCCCTACTCACCGTCTAAGCAATTTCATCGACATTCTTTTGAAGCCACTTTGTACATACATACCCAGTTTCATTCGGGATGACATCGACTTTTTATCCCATCTTCCCAAAACCACTGAAACAAATTCAATCCTACTGAGCTTCGATGTAGTAAGCCTATACACAAATATCCCACATGATTTAGGAATAAAGGCGGTTGAATACTGGGTAAACAAACACAGAGAAGCAATTCCCAACAGGTACACGGTGACATTTATACTAGAATCAGTGAGACTTATCCTGGAAAATAATACGTTCTTCTTCAATGGTAAGAACTATATCCAAATTAAAGGCACGGCTATGGGGACGAGGTTTGCCCCCGTTTATGCGAATTCGGTGATGGGTTACTTGGAACAAAAACTCTACCAGGAAATAGAGGAGAGATATAACACCGAATTTAGGAAGCTTATAGAAAAAGCATGGAAGAGATACCTGGACGATTGCTTCATAATCTGGACCAAACCTCAAAGCATTGTGGAAGAATTTAACACCCTCCTGAACAACCTACACCCATCCATCCAATTCACAAAGGAGATGAACAGTAGCAGATTACCATTTCTAGATATAATGGTAATTAAAAAGAACACCGCCATTACCACAGATATATATTACAAACACACAGACACACACCAATACTTGAACTTTAAATCGTGCCATCCACCCCATACAAAACGCAACATACCGTACTGCCTAGCCAGGAGAATATGTACTATTGTAGAGGATATAGAGACCAGAAATCAACGCCTGATGGAACTGAAAGAATTTCTGGTGAAGCAAAAATACCCATCACGACTCATAGAAAATGGTATTCAGCGAGCTTCGAAAATACCCATACAACAACTGAGGACACCGCAAAGAAAAGACAAACAGGAAAAGATCATTCCATTTATAGTGACACAAAATCCATGCCACCAGAACATCTTTAATATCGCCAAAGCGAACTTACCGATCCTTGCACAAAGTAAGGAATTGAGAAATATCATTACAGATCAAAATATAACTCTCAGTAAGAGACAACCTAAAAACTTGAAAAAACTATTAACAAAGGCAAGGTTTGACCTCAGCAACAAAAATCAAACATTCACTGTATCCAAATGCAATGATAGCCGATGCGGCACATGCCGATCAATCCATACCGGCCCATATATGAACACAAAAACAGGGAAAATATTCACCAATGCGAACATGAACTGCAAAAGTAGAAATCTAATCTACTGCATCAAATGCCCTAATTGTGAAGAATTGTACGTTGGCCAGACAGGTAATGCACTATCGGAACGCTCACGGGTACATCGACAACAGATTAAAAACCCAGAAGTCCGCCAAATACCACTGAGTAACCATCTAGCAACATGTGGTCATCAAACTTTTATTATATTTCCATTCCATAAACTTTACAACCGGAATGAAATTGAAAGAAAATGCAAAGAAAAGGACTTTATTAAGAAATTCAAACCCACTCTTAACAAACAATGATTAAATCCATCTTACTTGGGGTTTAAAAATCTTATCCCTGTAACCAAAACACAAAAAATCTCTCAGATATCATCATTTCTATAAATAGATTTGGCATCATTTCTAAGAACAGCCAAACACCTACTGGGGTTTAAAAATCTTATCCCTACAACCCACACAAAACAATAAATTAAAATATCATCATTTCTAAAAATAGATTTAACATCAATTCTAAAAATAGCCAAACACCTACTGCTGCCGTCCAAAGGAATTGGTATAAAAGACAGAAAACCAGCCAACTTATTACAGTCTGTTAAAGTCTGTCATACCGGCCATGACGAAGGGAAATAGCCCTGAAACTCGAGTCGCCTTTATATATATATATTTATATTTATATATTTATATATTTGATCCTTTATATTGAACACTCAATATTTCATCTACATTCAATACTTTCTTTCATGGTGCCATCCATTTTTATTTTATTTTATTTTATATTGTATATTGTATATCAGGAATTTCAACCATGTTTCGTGGTCTGCTACCACAACAGCTCCTTTATAGGATCCAGTTAGCTGAAGACATCATCAGGAGGAACCACGTCCGGTTTCGGCCCCTACTCCTCTACCGTTTTGACGTGGCGGGGCCCCTCCTTTCGGAGGTGTCTTCAGCTCTGGTGTTGGGTGCATGTCTTCTTTCTTCTATTCCCTGGCCTCTTCGATGCAGCATCAACGAGTGTCAGCGTCCGACTGATTGTCTTGTCAAATTCCCCTTTTTTATACCTGCTGCTAGGCTCCAGCAGGCAGCCCCAGCTAGTTGTCACGTGACACTGTCTAAATTTCCCGCTGCTAGGGTCCAGTAGGCAGCACCAGCAAGTTGTCACATGACACTGTCTAAACTTCCCGCTGCTAGGCTCCAGCAAGTAGCTCCAGCAAGTTGTCACATGACACTGTCTGAACTTTAACTGACAATGGAGGGCGCGAAGCCACTTCACTGTCAGCCTGTCTCACCTAGACTTGTTATGACTTTCAAGCCATATTCGGTCTTCCCTCTTCAGCCATATATAGAAGCTGGCTTTTTCGACCGCCTCCTGTATTCTCCTTATCAGTTTTCTAAGTTCCGAGTTTGAAAACGCAAATCTTCTCTTGAATAGCGTTGTCATTTTTCTTTCAATGAAGCCTCTAGCCCCCACTGCCAGATGGTAGTACTCGACAGTCCATCCCTGTTCTCTGCACTCTTCGATTAATTTTTCAAATCTCTTCTCCTTTCGTTTCTCTGCATTGTCGATGTTTTCTTCCCATGGTACTGTCAGTTCTAGCAAGATTCCTATTCTCCGTTCTGTGTTCCATATGACTAAGTCTGGTCTTTTTGTTGTTTTTATAAGTGGAAAAATTGCTAGACTTCCCAAATCCGTGGCCAGCTCCCAGTATCCCTTCCATCTTTCGTCTATCTCATATATTTTATTTGGAGGCCTGATCTTATGTCCTTTTCCCTCCTTCTGGAAGTATATTTTCTTGCGCTTTTCCACTTTGGGGTACTCTCCTCTGTTGTATCCCTCGATCTTCTCCTTGAGTGCTGCACTTATGACGCCAAGGACTTGATTATGGCGCCATGTATACCTTTCCAATGCTAATCTGCAGTTTGACAGAACGTGTCTCACCGTCGCTTTCTCCCCGCATCCACATTCATCGGTTGTTTTTATGTTCCATCGAACTAAGTTCGCCGGTGAGGGTAGACCGTCGAAGGTAGACTTGATCAGGAAGGATGTTCTTGCTTGTTCCCAAGCCCAAAGTTCCTTCCATGAGATTCTGCGACTGACCACGTTTTCCTCCCATCTCAGGCACTGCCCCTGTTGACTGCATTGCACCAAATGTACATTCCGCCTTTCTTCTTCCTCCTTTCTTACTTTGTGTACCACTGCCTCTTTCATCTCTTTTACACTGCTCTTGCAAAATGGCCTGAAACTGCTCGTCCCTAGGCCGGCTCTTGCTTCTTGCGTTGCTCCAACTATATCGGCATGTTTTAGTATTCCGATCGCCCTGTTTACTGCCTCTTCCGCATTCCATTTCCTCCCTGTTCGTACCTTTGGAGGGTTTTCTCGGATGCTCTGATCTTTTGAATACCTTAGCATCATTACTGTCCTCGCCTTTCCTGCTTTATATTCCTCGGTGATCGATGCTATTGGAAGTTGCAGCACGGGTTTTCCATATAGTGCAGTTGTATTGAGTGGTTTCGGCAGACCAAGCCATTTCCTGATAAACACACTGCATCTTTGTTCTATCCTTTCTACTCTACTCAAGGCTATTTCGTACATTTGCAATGGCCACATTATCCTTGGGTACAGTCCAAATTGCAGTATCCAACATTTGAATTTTCCAGGCAGTGTTGTTCTGTCAATTGCCTTCAATCCTTGTTCTACTAACTCATGTGTCTCTTTCCCTTGCTTCTTATCATTTAATAAATCTCTATACCATCTGCCAAGACTCTTTACTGGTTGTTCTTTCACCGTTGGTATATCTTCACCTTCTATCCTGAATTTCACTTCTTTTTGGACTCCTTTCATGAAAGCCAAGCTTCGACATTTTTTGGCTTTGAATTTCATTCTTGCCCATCCTATTAGTTCATCCAACCGCTCTAACGTTCCCTCTGCTGCTTCTCTACTTTCCGATAGTAGAGTGATGTCGTCCATAAAAGCCCTTAATGGTGTCTTTATAGCAGCTTTCTCACAGTTTGTTGACCTTAGTAACATCTCCATGACTAGCACAAATAAGATGACTGATATCGTGCATCCGGCTGCAATACCTACTTCTAGCCGTTGCCACTCCGTTGTGAACTCTCCTGCTGTAAATATCATCCTCATGTTGTCGTAGTAGGACATGAGCATTCGTTGAACATCTTTTGGAATCCAAAAGAAGTCCATCGCTGCTCTGATTACCGCGTGTGGAACAGATCCATATGCATTGGCAAGATCTAGCCAAACAATGTGCAGGTTTTTCTTCAGTTGTTTTGCACAGGTGATAGCTTCCCAGATGGCAAATGCGTGTTCTATGCACCCAGGGATTCCGGGGATTCCTGCTTTTTGGATTGCTTCATTAACGTAACCGTTATGCTGTACGAATCTTATGATACGTCTAGCAATGATTTCAAACATGATTTTCCCGTCAGTATTTAATAATGAAATTGGTCTAAATTGTCCTAGTGTTTTTGCATCTTTCTCTTTAGGTAAATAGATACCTTCAGCTATACACCATCGCTCCGCTACGTGTTTCTTCTTCCACATTTCTCGTATCAATGCAAATAACTGTAAACGCAATTTCGGGCAATACTTGTAAACCTTGTAGCTCACACCGTCGTTCCCTGGTGAACTTTTTGCTCTTGCTTTTTTTATGAAGTCCTCTATTTCTTTCCGTTTGATGTCACTCAAATCGAAAAATACCCTTGGTTCAGGTGGTTTCTTCAGTCCGTGCATTTCTGGGAGTACTTTATTTCTGTCAGAGTCGCTGTACGTCTCTTTAAGATGTTGTTCGAGCTCTTCTTTCGTGCAATCCAATTTTCCGCTTTTACTTTCAGTAAATAAATGTTTCGCGTATTGATAGGGATTGTTCACAAAGCTACGATAGTTCTTTTCTCTCTCCTTTCTTCTGTTCTTCCTTCTTTCTTTTCTCAGTAGTTCTCGATGCCTCTTTTTTATCTCTTCATATAGCTGCTTTAGCCCTTCGCTTTCCTCCTCCTTTGCATCCCTCCATCTGGTTCTGAGTTTTTTCTTCTCTTCTCGAATCTTTGCAATCCGTCTTTCTCTCCTCGATGATTCTACCCTTCCTGTTGTTTCCAGTCCAAATCTTTTCTCTCCTTCCTGGTAGATTGTATAAGCCAGGTTCTCGAGCTTTTGTTCGTCGTCGCCTTTGAATTTGGTGGTCATTCTTGATACCTCGTTGTCGAATTTTATATAACTTGCTGCGTCATTTGCTTTCGGCCACTTAATCTTTGTCTTCTTCACGCCTATCACTGTTTGTGACTGTTCTAATTCAACTGTGGAATGTCCCTCGCTGTGGTTATTTTCCCGGAGGAAACATATATGTATATGTGTGTATGTGTGTGCGTGTGTATATATATGTATATATATATATATATATATATATATATATATATATAATACACACATATATATATAATATATGCATATTTCATCATCATCATCATCGTTTAACGTCCGCTTTCCATGCAACCATGGGTTGGACGATTTGACTGAGGACTGGCAAGCCAGAAGGCTGCACCAGGCTCCAATCTGATCTGGCAGAGTTTCTACAGCTGGATGCCTTTACTAATGCCAACCACTCCGAGAGTGTAGTGGGTGCTTTTATGTGCTACTGGCATGAGGGCCAGTCACATGGTGCTGCAAACAGCCACGCTCAACAAGGTGTATTTTACGTGCCACCTGCAAGGGAGCCAGTCCAGCGGCACTGGCAACAACCTCGCTCGAATGATTTCCTAACATACCACCAGCACAAGTGCTAGAAGGCAATGCTGGAAACGATTACGCTCAAATGGTGCTATTTACATGCCACCGGCATGGAAGCCAGACAGCTGCTCTCACAATGATCCTGCTCGAATGGTGCTATTAGCGCTCCACTGGCACAGGTGCCAGTCATCGAATTTGGTTCAATCACGATTTCGATTTCACTCGCCTCAATAGGTCTTCGCAAGCAGAGTTTAGTGTCCAATGAAGGAGAGGTTGGCATGGGTGCCAGTCGTCAAATTTACATCAATTTCATTTGCCTCAACAGGTCTTTGCAAACAGAGTTTAATGTCCAATGAAGGAAAGGTATGCATAAGTGGGCTGGTTACACCCCTGGCAGAGGCCTCGGATTATGGTCTCACTTGTCTTGCCGGGTCTTCTCACACACGGCATATTTCCAAAGGTCTCAGTCACAAGTCATTGCCTCGGTGAGGCTTAATGTTTGAAGGTCATGCTTCACCACCTCATCCCAGGTTTTCCTGGGTCTACCCCTTCCACAGGTTCCCTCAATTGTTAGGGTGTGGCAATTTTTCACACAGCTATCCTCATCCATCCTCACCACATAACCATTACCAGCGTAATCGTCTTTCTTGCACACCACAACTGATACTTCGTAAGTTCAACTTTTCTCTCAAGGTACTTACACTCTGTCTAGTATGCACACTGATATTACATATCCATCAGAGCATACTGGCTTCATTCCTTGCGAGCTTACACATGTCCTCAGCAGTCACAGCCCATGTTTCACTGCCATGTAGCATGGCTGTTCGTATACATGCGTCATACAGTCTGCCTTTTACTTGGAGTGAGAGGCCCCTTGTCACCAGCAGAGGTAAGAGCTCTCTGAACTTTGCCCAGGCTATTCTTATTCTAGCAGCTACACTTTCATCGCACCCTCCCCCACTACTAACTTGGTCACCCAGATAGCGGAAGCTATCAACTACTTCTAGTTTTTCTCCCTGGAATATGGCAAAAGTTGTTTCCTGCACATTTTCACTGTTTATTGCACCTGAACATCTACCACATTCAAAAACTATCTTCCTAGTTCACCTGCCTTTGATATTGCTGTACCACTTATGTGTCCACAGCTTACACTAGGTACATCTTATAGAGTTTCTACCTAAGCCTTTTCTACAGATCGAGCAGGGCCATCTACCTGAAGTGGTTTGTGTTTTATCTGCCTTCCTACTTATTAGGATTTTGGTTTTAGCTAGGTTGACTCTAAGGCCGTTCGATTTCTAGTCCTTGCTTCCACACCTGAAACTTCTCCTCTAGTTCTGATAGTGACTCAGCAATTAGTGCAAGATCATCAGCATAGAGGAGCTCCCAGGGGCATCCTGTCTTGAATTCCTCTGTGATCGCCTGGCGGACTATGATAAATAGGAGGGGGCTGAGGACAAAACCTTGGTGAACCCCTACCTCTACCCGGAATTCATTACTGTACTCATTTCCAACCCTTACCTTACTGACAGCCTCCCTATACATGGTTCACACAGCTCTCACTAACCATTCATCTATCCTTAGTTTCCTCATTGACCACCAGATAAGGGATCGGGGGACCCTGTCAAAGGCTTTCTCTATGTCAACGAAAGCCAGGTACAAAAGTCTATTTTTGGCTAGGCATTTCTCCTGCAGCTGTCTTACCAGAAATATAGCATCAGCGGTCCTTTTCCCTGGAACGAACTCAAACTGCATCTCATCTAAACTGACTCTCTCCCTAATTAGTTGGGCTATGACCCTCTCTGTGACTTTCACTACCTGATCCAACAACTTGATACCTCTGTAATTATTTGTATCTAAAGCATCACCTTTACCTTTGTAGCAATTGACTATGGTGCTGCTACACCAGTCATTGGGTATGACTCCTTCGTGTATCACCTGGTTCGTAGTATGGGTGACTAGGCTATAGCCGACACTGCCAGATATTTTGAGCATCTCTGCAGTGATTCCTGATGGGCCGGGGGCTTTCCCTGTCTTCATACTCTTAATTGCTTTATCTACCATGGTACCGTCAACGCGGATAGCTGGTCCCTCTGTTGGGTCAACATTCGGCAGACTTTTTTTTTCTCCCATTCATTTTCTTTATTGAGCAACCTTTCATAGTGATGTCTCCAAACCACTTTCTTTGCAGCTGTAGTAACGCTGTGCGCATGCGTAGTCTCACGCATGCGTGGAATTCAACATCCAAGCTTTCCCGCTTGATTCTCTCTCTTTCTTGCTGGCCAGTGATTGAACATGGCCGTGTCTAGCTCGCTCCATCTTTCGAACTTACGCTAGACAGCTCACATCAACATACCGATGTCCCAACAACCATGTTCTCACACACAGAAGGCGCCTCAACAAACAAGATTAAAGCTGTATATTTTCCACCATGAATAAATATTGTTTGTGTTGATAGTTTGGAGTTCAGCGTTCCGTTCGATTCTTAATTTAATATAGGAAAGTCAGGTGTACATCTAATGATGTATAACCCACTTTCCTATACAGCCATGTTTAGTGCAAGCGTACCATCATCCATGCGAACACATTTCTCTCCTACGACATCACGATTCTCTCTCACACACTGTCTTGCAACACGAAATACTTCAAATCTTTGGTCCTCGCAGGGCAGAACATTGGCAATTTTTTTTCTTATCTGCTTCCCCTCTGGGTAAATGAACCTGTCGCCTAGCTTCCCTTCTGGCAGTCTGATACAATTCCCTGCTACCACCGTTCTTCCAGTCCTGTTTCTTTTCCCTAATTGCCCTGTCAACAATATTGTTCCACCACCACGTTATTTTAGGTCGAGAGGGGACTTTGCACCATCCACAGATCTGGTCAGTGGCCCACAGCAGGTTGTCCCGTAGAAACCTCCAGTTGTCTTCTACATCGTGTGAAGCTATATCCCCTTCTATTTTGTCAAAGGCTTTGAGTAATATGCCTCTAAATCTCTGTCCATTTGCAGGACCTTTATGCTTCCAGACCCTTCTCTTCCATGCTGGTCACCTTCTGGGCAACCACTTAGCCCTGATCCTGAAGTCACTAATAACTAGTCTATGTTGTGGGGTACATATTTCGCTTGGGAAGGTTTTGGTATTTATAAGCAGCCATCTTTCCCTTTTCCTGGCGAGGATGTAGTAAATTTGGCTAGTGTGTCTGCCAGATTGGTAGGCGAATGGGTGACTGGCAGGTTTCCTGAAGTTAATATTACGACCATAAGGTCATTTGCATCACAGAACTCCAGCAGCTGTGTTCCTTCCTCACAGCAGGAATAGAAAAACCATAGTCACCATGTACGCCATGGAAGCCTCCTGCATGTTGTCCAACATGTCCATTGAAATCACCAGCCACAAAGAGAAGGTCCCTGTCATTTGTTAATGAGGTAGACTGCAAGAGGGTGTCATAAAATCGGTCTTTCTATACATTAGGTAGCCCCGGTCGAGGGGCAGGGGCTGAGATAATGGTGGCAAACCCATGGTGAAGGACTAATCTAATCTTAAGTATTCTGTCGCATACTCTAACTATCTCGATTACCTTATCCACCCATTTCCCTGCAAGAAGTATATCCACGCCCCCAACCCCGTCTGTGTTCCCTGCCCAGAAAATCTTGTACCTGTGTTTTTTGCCTGTGAGGAACCTAGCGGAACCTCCTTTCCACCTTACTTCTTGGGTGCAGTAGATATCGACACATTCCCGTTCAAGCATCTCAACAATGTCACCAATCTCACCAGACCTACCTTTCAGTGAGCCAATATTGGAGTGCGAACCCTGAGGGTGTGGCAGGTATGGGCCCGTGAGACCCTGGGACGGGGAACAGCAGTATCATATACCTGAAAAGAAAGCTCGCATTTGATAGAATTCACAAACAAGCAGTAGCCCTCAATTCAACCTGCATACACTACACTATCATATTTTTGCACTATATGATCACTACTGCACTATATCTATATATATATGCTAATAGAACCCACGACAAAGCTCTCTTAGCCCACGGTACGCCCGCCCTCCCACTCCCTCCACCAGTACCGGAAGTTTAGATCATCTTCCATCCCTAGCTGTCTCCCGCGAACACTGCTAGGGATCATATAGCACCCCTCCCCTCTTATCGACCTTATAGTGCATAAAGATTGGGTAGTATATGAAGGTTGTAGGTATTGTTTTGCTTATGAATTCTGCCAAATGCAAGCTTTCTTTTCAGGTACACGACACTGCTTTCCCCCATCCCAGGGTCACACGGGCCCAATCCTCTGACGCCCACTCCTCTCACACTGTCAGGATTGGCACTCTCAACATCGGCACGCTGAAAGGTAGGTCTGGTGAGATTGTTGAGATGCTTGAACGGCGACGCGTAGATCTGTGCTGCCTCCAAGAAGTAAGATGGAGAGGAGGTTCTGCTAGGCTCCTCACAGGCAAAGAACACAGGTACAAGATTTTCTAGGCAGGGAACATTGACGGAGTCGGGGGCGTAGGAATACTTCTAGCAGAGAAATGGGTTGATAAGGTAATTGAGGTCGTTAGAGTAAGTGACAGAGTACTTAAGATTAGACTAGTGCTTCATCATAGATTAGCTACTGTCATCTCAGCCTATGTTCCTCAACTGGGGCTACCGGATGGGCTGAAAGACCAATTCTATGACACCCTCTTGCAAACTACCTTGTCGACAAGAGACAGGGACCTTCTCATTGTGGCTGGAGACTTCAATGGTCATGTCGGACGTCATGCTGGAGGCTTCCATGGCATACATGGAGGCTATGGCTTCAGTTCCCGCAACGAGGAGGGAACCAGACTGCTGGAGTTCTGTGATGCAACCGATCTTATGGTATGCAATACCAACTTCAGGAAACCTGCCTGTCATCTAGTCACCTACCGATCCGGCAGACACTCTAGCCAAATCGACTACATCCTCGCCAGAAATAGGGAAAGAGGGCGGCTTATAAATGCCAAAACCTTCCCTGGCGAAGAATGTACACCCCAACACAGATTAGTAGTTAGCGACTTCGGGATCAAGGCAAAATGCGTGCCCAGAAGTAGACCGGCTTGGAGGAGAAGGGTGTGGAAGCTTAAAGACCCTGCAAATGGACAGAGACTTAGAGACATGTTACTCGAGGCATTTGACAAAATAGAAGAGGATATAGCTTCACACGATGTAGAAGACAACTGGAGATTTCTACGGAACAACCTGCTGAGAGCCACTGACCAGATCTGTAGATGGTGCAAAATCCCCTCTCGACCGAAAATAACGTGGTGGTGGAACAATATTGTTGACAGGGCAATTAGGGAAAAGAAACAGGCCTGGAAGGACTGGAAGAACGGTGGTAGCAGGGAATTGTATCAGACTGCCAGAAGGGAAGCTAGGAGACCGGGGTACTTAGCCAGAGGGGAAGCAGATAAGAAAAGATTTGCCAATGTTCTGCACCGTGAAGACCAAAGGCTTGAAGTATTTCGTGTTGCAAGACAGTGTGTGAGAGAGAATCGTGATGTCATAGGAGAGAAATGTGTTCGCATGGATGATGGCTCACTTGCATTTAATGAGGCTGCAAAGAGAGAGGTTTGGAGATGCCACTATGAAAGGTTGCTAAATGAAGAGAATGAATGGGAGAAAGAGAGTCTGCCAAATGTTGGCCCAACAGAGGGACCAGCTATCCGAGTTGACAGTACCATGGTAGATAAAGCAATTAAGAGTATGAAGACAGGGAAAGCCCCCGGCCCATCAGGAATCACTGCAGAGATGCTCAAAATATTTGGCAGTGTCGGCTATAGCCTAGTCACCTGTATTACGAACCAGGTGATACACGAAGGAGTCATACCCAATGACTGGTGTAACACCACCATAGTCAACTGCTACAAAGGTAAAGGTGACACTTTAGATACAAATAATTACAGAGGCATCAAGCTGTTAGATCAGGTTATGAAAGTTACAGAGAGGGTCATAGCCCAACTAATTAGGGAGCAAATCAATTTAGATGAGATGCAGTTTAGGTTCATGCCAGGTAAAAGCACCACTGATGCCTTATTTCTAGTAAGACAGTTGCAGGAGAAATACCTAGCCAAGGATAAACCTCTGTATCTAGCTTTCGTTGACATGGAGAAAGCCTTTGACAGGGTCCCCCGATCCTTTACCTGGTGGTCAATGAGGAAACTTGGGATAGAAGAATGGTTAGTGAGAGGTGTGTGAGCCATGTACAGAGACGTTGTCAGTAAGGTGAGGGTTGGAAATGAGTACACTAATGAATTCCGGGTAGAGGTGGGGGTCCACCAAGGTTCTGTCCTCAGCCCCCTCCTATTTATCATAGCCCTCCAGGCGATCACAGGGGAATTCAAGACAGGATGCCCCTGGGAGCTCCTCTATGCTGATGACCTTGCACTTATTGCGGAGTCACTATCAGAACTAGAGGAGAAGTTTCAGGTGTGGAAGCAAGGATTAGAATCGAAGGGCCTTAGAGTCAACCTAGCTAAAACCAAAATCCTAATAAGTAGGAAGGCAGATAAAACACAAACCACTTCAGGTAGATGGCCCTGCTCAGTATGTAGAAAAGGAGTAGGTAGTAACTCTATAAGATGTACCCAGTGCAAACTATGGACACATAAGTGGTGCAGCAATATCAAAGGCAGGTTAACTAGGAAATTAGTTTTTGTATGTGGCAGATGTTCAAATGCAATAAACACTGTAAACAAACAGGAAACAACTTCTATCTCATTCCAGGGTGAAAAACTAGAGGTAGTCGATAGCTTCCGCTATCTGGGCGACCAAGTTAGTAGTAGGGGTGGGTGCGCGGAAAGTGTAGCTGCTAGAATAAGAATAGCCTGGGCAAAGTTCAGAGAGCTCTTACCTCTGCTAGCGACAAAGGGACTCTCACTCAGAGTAAAAGGCAGGCTGTATGACGCATGTGTACGAACAGCCATGCTACATGGCAGTGAAACATGGGCTGTGACTGCTGAGGACATGCGTAAGCTCGCAAGGAATGAAGCTAGTATGCTCCGCTGGATGTGTAATGTCAGTGTGCATACCCGACAGAGTGTAAGTACCTTCAAAGAAATGTTGAACCTAAGAAGCATCAGTTGTGGTGTGCAAGAGAGACGATTGCGCTGGTAGGGTCATGTAGCAAGAATGGATGATGATAGCTATGTGAAAAAGTGCCACATCCTTGCAGTTGAGGGAACCTGTGGAAGAGGTAGGCCCAGGAAGACCTGGGCTGAGGTGGTGAGGCAAGACCTTTAAACATTGGGCCTCACCGAGGCGATGACTTCTGACCGAGACCTTTGGAACTGCGCTGTGCGTGAGAAGACCCGGCAAGCCAAGTGAGACCTAAATCCAAGGCCTCTGCCAGGGGTGTTGCCAGCCCACTTATGCGTACCTTTCCTACATTGGACACTAAACTCCGCTTGCGAAGACTTGTTGAGGCAAGTGAAATCGAACTAAATTCGACAACTGGCACCCGTGTCAACATCGTCTCCTTCTTTGGACACGAAACTCAGCTTGCGAAGACTTATTGGGGCAAGCGAAAGCGAAATTGGGATAGCACCTGTGCCCAGCATTGCCTTTCTGGCACTTGTGCTCGTGACATGTGTAAGGATTTTCAAGCGAGATCGTTGCCAGGGCCCCTGGACTGGCTCTTGTGCGGGTGGCACATAAAAT
>NC_142928.1:201654007-201754007 GCF_046866305.1 Octopus bimaculoides
TGGCATAGGTCACGGTTACGATCTCCCTTGGTTTGCCAGATCTTCTCAAGCACAGCATATCGGATATATATATATATGTATATATAGGATATGTTTGTGTGTGTATGTGTGTGTGTGTGTGTGTGTGTGTGTGTGTGTGTGTGTGTGTATGTGTGTGTGTGTGTGTATGTAGAAGGTTGCTCACCTACGTAATCTAACATTGGAATATTCATATTGATATCCATATTTTCCTTTATCAATCTTTATCTGCAACACTAGTAATGCTTAAATTTACGTTTTTACGATGTCCATAGTGCTTATACTCACAACGCTGTTAACACCTACTCCTACCCCCCCCCCCCCAGTAGGGGTACACAATCTTAATACACTTGAATGCTTGAATGATGACAGGTCAAAAGTGAGAACAGTTGTAGCTTGTCTATCAAATGAGCACGTAAATCTTCTTTTCAGGCACTGAATAACATCTCCCCTCCCTCATTCCTTTCCCAGTTGTTAGAATTGGCACTGTCAATCTAGGCACACTGAAAGGTAGGTCTAATGAGATTGCAGAGATGCTTGAACGGAGACAGGTTGATGTATGCTGCATACAAGACGTAAGATGGAGAGGAGTTTCAGCCAGAATCCTCACAGGAAAGGCACATAGGTATAAAATCTTCTGGCAAGGTAAAAGGCATAGAGTAGGGGGTGTAGGCATACTCCTTGCAGAGAAATGGGTGTATAAGGTCATAGAGGTTGTCAGGGTATGCGATAGAGTGGAAATTCCTACAGAACAGCTTACTGATGTCACAGACCAAATCTGCGACTGGTGCAAAGTCCCTTTCAGACATAGAGTGATGTGGTGGTGGAATAATAGAGTAGACGAGGCCATTAGAGCAAAGAAACAGGTCTGGAAAGCCTCGAAGCCCACGGGCATATGACATAGTGGTTAAGAGTATGGGCTACTAACCCCAAGATTCTGAATTCGATTCCAGGCAGTGACCTGAATAATAATAATAATAACATCGAAAAATACCTAAGGAATGAGAACCCAGGTTCAAAATTTCCCCAAGACACCTGATGAAGGCTGGAGAGCATATCAGCCGAAACATTGTGTTAACAACAACAAGATGAGGACAAATATCGAATTTAAATAATGTATTAGGTTGTCAAGAATGTTCTTGCGGTTTTTAACCTTTAAATTCAGATGCACATATGTCAGTTCAAACAAAACTTTATTAATCGAAATAAACACCATCAGAATCAACACACTTTTGCCAACGCGAAACAAGTTTATTTATGCCAGTAGCGTAAAAATCCTGCTTTCTGGTGGTGATGAAGTCATTAAGGGCGTGTTTGGCATCGTCTTGGTTTTTGAAGCATTTCTCATGCACGAAGTTGTCGAGATGCTTGAAAAAGTGGTAGTCGGTAGGTGAGGGGTCTGGGGAGTGTTGCGGATGAGGCAGAGTTTTGCCGCTCAATTCGTTCAACTTCTGCAGGGTCAGTTGTGCGACGTGCGGCCAAGCGTTTTCGTGAAGAAGAATTGGTCCTTTTCTATTGACCAATGCTGGCTGTTGTTCTTATACATTTCACCCATTTGCTGACAGTACTTCTCTGCCATAATGGTTTCACCTGTATCCAAAAAGTTGTGATGGATGAGACCGGCTGCAGATCCCCCACACAGTCACCATGACCTTCCTTTGGTGCAACTTTGGCTTCGAGAAGTGCCGTGGAGCTTCGTCGGCGTCCGACCACTGAGCTGAGCATTACTGGTTGTCGTAAAGAATCTACTTTTCATCGCAAGTAACAATCCGGTCAAGAAACGGGGCATTCTTGTTGTGTAAAAGAAGGGAAGACGACACTTCAAAACAGCGTTATCTTTGGTTGTCGTTCAATTCGTGCGGAACCTATTTCTCAAGTATTTCCTTCTTTCTTATCTCTTTCAAGTGGTTAGAAATTGTTGTATAAGTTACATCTAATTCAGAAGCAAGCTCTCGTACAGTTGTGCATGGATTGGCTTCTACTAAGGTTCTTGGTTGATCGTTGTCAACATCCGATGGCCGACCACTACGCTTATCAACTTCAAGACTCTCATCAACGATACAA
Source organism: Octopus bimaculoides (assembly GCF_046866305.1). NCBI lineage: Eukaryota > Metazoa > Mollusca > Cephalopoda > Octopoda > Octopodidae > Octopus > Octopus bimaculoides. The sequence continues at coordinate 201,656,090 of NC_142928.1, forward strand.
AGTTTCTTGAACCACCGTTGTGCTATACGTTCATTAGTGGTTCCTGGGCCAACTGCATCATTGATATCACGAGCTGTTTCAGCAACTTTTCAGACTAGCTAGAATTGGAATAAGAAATTTGTGCGAATTTGCTTTTTGTCCATGCTGTATTCAACGTTCTGGAAAAGGTGGCCCAATTAGTCAAAGAGAAAAAGAGTAACACGATTAGATAGAGCGAAAAACGGGCTTTAAAAGGATATATAAAGTCAAAGTAATTTAACGAAAATTAATTTGAAAATACATCATTTCAAACCAAAATTGAAAATTCCACAAGAACTTTCTTGACAACCTAATAGTTATTTGTGACTTCAGACACGAAGCCAGAAAGATACCAAGAAGCAGACCAATCCAGAAAAGAAGAATTTGGAAGCTTAAGGACCCTTCACATGGTCAGAGATTTAGGGATATTCTCATCAAGAAATTTGATGACTTTAAACGTAGAGGGTAGCTGGAAATTCCTATGGGACAGCTTACTGAGTGCCACACAACAAGTCTATGGATGGTGCAAAGTCCCTACCAGACTTAGAGTAACATGGTGGTGGAATAATACGATAGACAAAGCCATTAGAGCAAAGAAACAGGCCTGGAAAGCCTGGAAGGGTGGGAGTAGCAGGGAACCAAAACGGAGGCAGGGCGACAGGTGTATATAGCCAAGAGGAGGCAGGGCGACAGGTGTATACAGCCAAGAGAGAAGCAGATAAGAAGTTTGCCAATATCCAGTGAAATGAGGACCAAAGAAGTGAAGTATTTCGGATTGGAAGACAGTGTGTGAGAGAAAACTGTGATGTCACAGGAGAGGAACGTCTCCGCATGAATGATGGTGCACTTGCATTTAATGATTCTGAAAAGAAAGAGGCTTGGAAATGCCATTATGAAAGACTGCTGAACGTGGAGAATGAATGGGAGGAGGAGAGCCTGCCAAAGGTTGACCCAGTAGAGGGACCAGCTATCTGAATAGACAGTCCCCAGGTAGATAAAGCAATTAAAGGTATGAAGCCATGAAAAGCCCCTGGCCCATCAGGAATCACTGCTGAGATGCTTAGAATATCTGGCAGCATGGGTTATGACCTAGTCACCCATATTGTAAACCAGGTAGTTCATGATGGAGTCATACCCCATGACTGGCGTAGCAACACTATAGTCAACTGCTACAAGAGTAAAGGTGACACTTTAGATAGAAATAACTAAAGGAGTAACAAACTGCTGGATCAGGTGATGAAGGTCACGGAGAGGGTCAAAGCCCAACTAATTAGGGAGAGAGTTTGCTTAGATGAGATGCAGTTCACTTTTGTGCTAGATAGAAGCACCACTGATGCTATATTCCTGGTACAGCAATGGCAGGAGAAATCCCTATCCAAAGATAAATCCCCATACTTGGCTTTTGTGGACTTGGAGAAAGCCTTTGACAGGGTCCCTTGATCCCTTATCTGATGGGTGGCGCAGAAACTGGGGATTGACAGGTGGTTAATAAGAGCTGTACAGGCCCAGACAGGGATGCCGTTAGTAAGGTTAGGGTTGGCAATGAGAATAGTGAAGAATTCCGGGTAGAAGTTGGGGTCCTCCAAGGATCAGCCCTCGGCTCCCTCTTATTCATCATAGTCCACCACACAGCAGAGGAATTCAAGACAGGTTACCCCTGGGAGCTCCTCTATGCTGATGACCTGGCCCTCATAGCAGAATCACTACCAGAACTAAAGAAGAAATTTCAGGTGTGGAAGCAAGGTTTAGAATTGAAGGACTTTAAAGTGAATGTCGCAAAGACCAAAGTTCTAGTAAGTGGGAAAGCGAACACATCACACACTCCTTCAGGTAGGTGGCTCTGCTCTATCTGTAGACAAGGTGTAGGTAGAAACTCCATAAGATGTACCCAGTGTAAGTTATGGACACATAAGAGGTGCACCAGTATCAATAGAAGATTAGCTTTTAGATCAGATAATGAAAGTCACGAAGAGGGTCATAGCCCAACAAATTAGGGAGAGAGTCAGTTTAGATGAGATGCAGTTTGGATTCGTGCCTGGGAAAAGCACCACTGATGCTATATTTCTGGTAAGACAGCTTCAGGAGAAATACCTAGCTTTCGTTGACATGCATATTAAGAGGTGCAGCAATATCAAAGGAAGGTTAACTAGGAAGTTAGTTTTCGTTTGTAGGAGATGTTCAGGAGCTATAAACACTGTAAATGTGCAGAAAACAACTTCTGCCACATTCCAGGGAGAAAAACTAGAAGTAGTTGATAGCTTCCGCTATGTGGGTGACCAAATTAGTAGTAGGGGTGGGTGCGCTGAAAGCATAGCTGCTAGAATAAGAATAGCCTGGGAAAAGTTCAGAGAGCTCTTACCTCTGCTGGCGACAAAGGGCCTCTCACTCAGAGTAAAAGTCAGACTGTATGACGCATGTGTACGAACAGCCATGCTACATGGCAGTGAAACATGGGCCGTGACAACTGAGGACATGTGTAGGCTCACAAGGAATGAAGCCAGTATGCTCCGATGGATGTGTAATGTTAGTGTGCATACTAGACAGAGTGTTAATACCTTAAGAGAAAAGTTGAACTTACAAAGCATCAGTTGGGGTGTGCAAGAAAGACGATTGTGCTGGTATGGACATGTGGCAAGAATGGATGAGGATAGCTGTGTGAAAAAGTGCCACACCCTAGCAGTTGAAGGAACCTGTGGAAGAAGTAGGCCCAGGAAGACCTGGGATGAGGTGGTGAGGCACGACCTTCAAACATTGGGCCTCACCGAGGCGATGACTTCTGACGGAGACCTTTGGAAATATGCTGTGCGTGAGAAGACCCGGCAAGCCAAGTGAGACCTAAATCGAAGGCCTCAGGCAACCCACTTATACATACCTTCCTTCATTGGACACTAAACTCTGCTTGCGAAGACCTGTTGAGGCAAATGAAATCGAAATCGAACTAAATTCGACGACTGGCACCCATGCCAACGTCGTCTCCTTCATTGGAAACGAAACTCGACTTGCGAAGACCCATTGGGGCAAGTGAAATCGAAATCGCCAATGGCACCTGTGCCCAGCATCGCCTTCCTGGCACTTGTGCCAGATGGCACATGTAAAGATATTCGAGCGAGATCGTTCCCAGTGCTGCCGAACAGGCTCCTGTGCAGGTGGCACGTAAAATACACCATTTTGAGCGTGGCTGTTGCCAGTACCGCCTGACTGGCCTTCGTGCCGGTGGCACGTAAAAGCACTCACTACACTCTCTGAGTGGTTGGTGTTAGGAAGGGCATCCAGCTGTAGAAACTCTGCCAAATCAGATTGGAGCCTGGTGTAGCCATCTGGTTTCACCAGTCCTCAGTCAAATCGTCCAACCCATGCTAGCATGGAAAGCGGACGTTAAACAACGATGATGATGATAGCTTTTCGTGTGCGGCAGATGCACAGGGGCAATAAACACCACAGATGCTCAGAAGGCAGATTCCATCACATGCCAGAGAGAGAAACTAGTAGTTGATAGCTTCTGGTTCCTAGATGACCAAGACTATAGTGGGTGTGAATGCTCAGTGAGTGTTACCACTAGAATAAGAATAGCCTGGGCAAAGCTCAGAAAGTTTGTATCCCTACTGGTGACAAAGGCCTCTTGCTCAGAATGAAAGGTAGACTGTACGATGCATGTGTGCGAACTGTCATGCTTCACGTCAGTGGAACATGGGCTGGGACTGCTGAAGATATGTGTAGGCTCGAAAGAAATGGAGCTAGCATGATCCACTGGATGTGTAATATCAGTGTACATACACAACAAAGTGTAAGCGCCCTGAGAGAAATGTTGGACATAAGATGTATCAGATGTTGCATGCAAGAGAGACGACTGCAATGGTATAGTCATGTGCTACATAGGCGTGACACCGGGGTGTCATTGCAAACGTTGATGTCTCGGAGGTGTTCCGCAAATCGGTCGGTTAGGCGGCGCCCCGTTTGTCCGATGTACAGAGAATGCCAGAGAGAGCAGAAGATGCAGTAGATGATATTGGTAGAAGTGCAGGTGAAGGAGTCGGTGATGCGATAGGGTCGATGATGGGTGCTGGTGAGGAGGGTGGTGTTGGAGAGGTAAGGGTAAGTGCGGCAGCGTGGGTGGGAGCAAGGGAACGAGCCAGGTTTGGAAGTTGGTTTGGGGAAGCTGTGGACGAAGAGGACTTGTAGGTTATGGGCTCGTCTGAAGGAGGGGAGGGGTCGGTTAGGGAAGATGTGTGAGGTGGAAGGGTCGAACTGGGGGCGCCGGAAAGCTCGGAGAATGGAGCGTTGGAGGGATAGGGTGGTGGGATGGTAGGTGAGGGGAAAAGGGAGGCAGAAGATGGCAGGGCGGATTCGGGGGAGAGCAGATGCACGGTCCACAGAACGTGCTCCGGCAAGGGCGGTGTGGATGGTGGTGAGGGGATATCCACGTAGGATAAAGTGGCAAGCCATGGTCGTCACAACAGAGCCTGCGTAGATAGAGGAATTGAGAATAGGGGATGGAGAGATTAGTGTGTTTAGGGTGGGAGGAGGAGAAGTTGAGGTATGAGTGTGAGTTTGTGTGTTTGTAATGGATGGAGGTGGTGAGAGTGGAGTGATGAATGCTGACCGAAATGTCAAGAAAGGGGACAGAGGTGTCAGAGATAGTGCAGGAGAAGTGGAGGGCAGGATGGAAGGATTTGACAAAAGAGAGGAACGAGTCTAGATGTTCGCCGAAGAGTGAGGTGGTACCGATACAGTCGTCAAGATAACGGCCGTATAGTTCGGGAGTAGGACCAGTGAAACTGGAAAATATTTGTGCCTCAACATAACCAACAAACAGGTTCGCATAGTTGGGGCCCATTCTCATTCCCATGGCCACTCCCGAGAATTGCTGGTAGAAATCCCCCGCAAACGAGAAGCAATTGAGTGAAAGGCCTTTCGATTCTAATCCTTGCTTCCACACTTGAAACTTCTCTAGTTCTCAGAGTAACTCAGCTATTAGAGCAAGGTCATCAGCATAGAGGAGCTCCCAGGGTCAACCTGTCTTGAATTCCTGTGTTATTGCCTGAAGGACTATGATGAATAAGAGGGTGCTGAGGACTAATCCTTGGTGAACCCCTACCCCTACTCAGAATTCTTCACTATACTCATTGTACATGGCTTGTACAGCTCTCGTCAACCACACATCTATCACTAGTTTTTGCATTGACCACCAGATAAGGAATTGGGGACCCTGTCAAAGGCTTTCTTCATGTCAATGAAAGCCAAGTAGAGGTTTATCCTTGGCTAGGTATTTCTCCTGCAGCTGTCTTACCAGAAATATAGCATCAGTGGTGCTTTTCCCAGGCACGAACCCAAACTGCATCTCATCTAAACTGACTCACTCCCTAATTAGTTAGGTTATGACCCTCTCCATGACTTTCATTACCTGATCCAACAACTTGATACCTCTGTAATTATTTGTATCTAATGTGTCACCTTTACCTTTGTAGCAGTTGACTATGGTGCTGCTACACCAATCATTGGGTATGACTCCTTCGTGTATCACCTGGTTCACAATACAGGTGATTAGGCTATAGCCGACACTGCCAGATATTTTGAGCATCTCTGCAGTGATTCCTGATGGGCCGAGGGCTTTCCCTGTCTTCATACTCTTAATTGCTTTATCTATCAAGGTACTATCAATTCGAAAGCTGGTCCCTCTGTTGGGACGACATTTGGCAGACTCTCTTCCTCCCATTCATTCTATTCATTTAGCAACCTTTCATAGTGACATCTCCAATATATACATATATGTATGTATGTATACATGTATGCATCCATCATCATTGATTAACGCCTATTTCCCATGCTGGCATGGGTTGGATGGTTTGACTGAGATCTGGAGAGCCAGTGGCTACACCAGGCTCCAATTTGGTCTGGCAGAGTTTCTACAGCTGGATGCCCTTCCTAACACCAACCACTCCGAGAGTGTAGTGGGTGCTTTTTACGAGCCAGTAAGGTGGACCTGGCACCAACCACGTTCGGATGGTGCTTTTAACATGCCATCAGCATGGGAACCAGTCAGGGGGCACCAGCCCCAGTTACGGTATTGGTTTTACTTGACTCAACAGGTCTTTTCATGCATATCATATTGTCTGACGCATGAAGAGTATTCTTAATAGGGCTGAGTGCGTGTAATTTTCTTGACATTCCATGATGGTCATAAATGAGAGACACTGCAAAACAAGCAACATCTTTTATTTCCACTCTTTTAGAAAAACATGTTTAGTATTGGAAGAATATTATCTTGCTTGGAAATAGGTGAAGGTTAGTGACAGGAAAGGCTCCCAGCTGTAGAAAATCTGCCTCAATGGATTCCATCTGATCTACACAAGTAAAGAAAAAGGGGATGCAAAAATGATGATGATGATTTTCCTAATGATGCTGATGGACTTTATGATGATAATGATGATGATCATGGGTAAAGGTTTTATTGTTTTATTTTTCTAAATTTTCACAAGATTTATTTTGAAAATGTAAGTCCAAAAGAGAAAATTTTATAAAAATATCATTTAGGAAAATAAATACCTTTCTCCTCCATGATTTCAACATGTAGTTTTGCTCTGCAAATGAAAAGAAAATAATTAGGAAAAACATCGTTAAGGTATTACATACATCATTTGTTGTCAAAGTAGATTCTGTCTCTCTCTCTCTCTTTCTCATATCCCTTCTCTCTCTCTCATATAATTACAGTTAAGAGAGAGATCAGAACACCTGGGCAGGATTCAGACAGGAATACGTCTTAACCCTTTACCATTCAGATTCCTCACTCAAATCCAATGCTTATCTATTCACCTTGCTTTGAATCGATGCCATTATCTTTCCTTCTCTAAGTTCCATTTCATTAGTATCATTGTTGTTGTTGTTGTTGTTGTCATCATCACTGCTTAGACATGAAAATGTGTTCACCTTGGCAACATCATTTAGTGTAACCAATGCTATGTTGGTATTCTCTCTTCTTCCTAACAAGGAACACATCCCATCGTCAAACATTAAAACAATTTCTTTATCAGCCATCTTTAAATAAATATAGAAAATAGCTTTTCTCGTTAATAGTTGAAAATCAAATAAATATATATGTGCGACTCCTTGGCAATACTCTGCCAGCACCTACCACAATTCATCTCCTTACTCGACCATCCCCGTCTATGCCCTGGTCCCTGTTCCTTGAAAGTATACCCAGGCACTTTCCACCATCCTTCTCCTGATCTTGCTGTCTCCTAATCTCTCTTTCTCTCTCTCTCTCTCTCTCTCCCTCTCTTTCCCTTGCTCTCCATTCTGGCTGAGTAATCATGTATCTCCTCTACAGCAACAAACCTGCCTCTGCCCTCAGTCGTGATCACTCTCTCTCTCTCTCCCTCCTTACCTCTGGCTTGGTAACCATGTATCTCCTTTACAGCAGCACACCTCTTGTTAACTCCCACTCTCTCTCTAGTTAACTGTTTCTGCCCTCATTCTTGTTAACTCCCACTCTCTCTCTAGTTAACTGTTTCTGCCCTCATTCTTGTTAACTCCCACTCTCTCTCTAGTTAACTGTTTCTGCCCTCATTCTTGTTAACTCTCACTCCCTTTGTCAGAAAGATGTAGAGCTTGTGGAACTTAGAACAAGACAGTGACACACATCATGACAGAATGTCCCAAGTTGGCACAAGAAGAATGTAAAAGTTTTACATGGGAAACTGTACCAGAAACGGGGATTTGAAGCTGGAAACCCATGGGACAATCATTGAGTTGAAAGAGTACTGGAGTCGGAGAAATGGAAGATTTTCTGACACTTTCCAATTCAAATGGACAAGAAGTTAGAAAACAATAGACCAGACATAATGATTATAGATAAGGGAAAGTGATTGACCCATCATGTCTTTTTGATTCCAGGATCATAAAGAGGAAGAAAAAACAAATATAATCCCCAAAAATTTAAAATAGAAAGAATTTAGTGTATGCAAATAGTAAAAGTATTGTCGATAACAATTGGTGCGTTGGGAACAGTAAGCAAAGATATAGAGAAATGGCTGAAGGAGATTGGAATAGAATGCCTGGTAGAGCTCCTACATAAAGCTTGTCTCTTAGGGACAGCAAAGATTAGCAGGAGGGTTCTAAGCACTTGAAAGCCTGCTGATAACTTGTGGATAACTAAGGTTACAGGTAGTAACTCGCAACCCACATAATTCCTACCAGGAATAAGACCAAACCCGAACCAAACCAAAATAATAATATGATCAGGTAAGTGCAATAAGGAAGAAAGGATGACTAACAGTATTAGGGTTCACTGAGATTAGGAAGAGAGTGGCAATCAAAAATACAGGGAGCAATGCAGAAGTAAATATAAAGTTGATGCTGCTGCTCTTAATGAGAGTAGCGGGGAGAACATATAATGTCTTAAGCCGTTAGTGTAGAGACAGACTAAATAACGAAGACAAAGAATAATCGAAGACATTAATAGGATGTTTGAGGGAAACACGGATTCAGAAATAAATGGATTCAGGAAAATAGATAGCAATATGTTCAGTGCATGGACCCTTAATTCGAATAAAATGCTGAAAGAAATCATCATCATCATCATCGTTTAACGTCCGCTTTCCATGCTAGCATGGGTTGGACGATTTCACTGAGGACTGGTAAAACCAGATGGCTACACCAGGCTCCAATCTGATCTGGCAGAGTTTCTACAGCTGGATGCCCTTCCTAACGTCAACCACTCCGAGAGTGTAGTGGGTGCTTTTACGTGCCACCAGCACGAAAGCCAGTCAGGCGGTACTGGCAACGGCCATGCTCAAAATCATGTATCTTACGTGCCACCTCCACAGGAGCCAGTCCAGTGGCACTGGCACAATATCACTCGAATGTCTTTACATGTGCCACCGGCACAAGTGCCAGGAAGGCGACGCTGGGTACAGGTGCCATCACGATTTCGCTTTCGCTTGCCCCAACAGGTCTTCACAAGCTGAATTTCATGTCCAATGGAGGAGATGACATTGGCATGGGTGCCAGTCGTCGAATTTAGTTCGATTTTGATTCCGATTTCACTTGCCTCAACAGGTCTTCGCAAGCAGAGTTTAGTGTCCAAAGAAGGAAAGGTTCGCATAAGTGGGCTGGCTACACCCCTGGTGGAGGCCTTGGATTTAGGTCTCATTTGGCTTGACGGGTCTTCTCACGCACAGCATATTTCCCAAGACAAATAATGTCTTTGGAAATTATTGATCAAACATTATTGATCAAGACAAATAATATAACCAGTACGAATAAATTGATTAAAGCCTGCGTTATCTATATAGAAAATAACGTAGGCCTCAAACCAAACTGTAAATGTGGGAATGAAGGAAAAGAAGAATAAAGCATTCAATGAACGAACAATGAAAACATATCAACATCTTGGAAAGAAAGAAGAGAAGGTGAAACCAAGAGAGAGAGGAGAAATATCAGGAAATAGAATGTAGATATAGGATAAAGAGAAAGGGACTAAATGTAGTTCTTGAAGAGCTGAAGAGACAAAGATCAAGAATTGAACAATATAAAATCAACAGATTGTTGCAACAAGACCAGAAAAGGGTTTATTAACAACTGAATGGAAAGGTTGACAGCAGTGAGAGACGAGGTGCTGAAGAAAGTAAAAGGTTTTGGAATAATGGAAGAAAGTATAACAAAGATGCTAAATGGTCGAAGGAATTAAGGTTGGAAAAATATGAACTGAAAAAGAGCAACATTAGAATAACGACTGAAATGGTAACTGAATGGACAACAAAGATCCCAAACTGGAAATGTCCAGGTCCGGATGGGGTACAAGGATATTGGCTGCAAAATTTCCCAGCACCACACAGACCAAAAGTCCTCCAGAACGGACAAGCCAGTTCGTCTTCATGATACCAAGAACCTCCTCTAGGATGCCGTTGCACTTCCCCACCACTAATCCTCTATATATAGCTTAAAGTGGAACATCCACTGATCCTATTGCCGGACTGGTAGAGGACAATGAGTACCTGATGACATTCTAGGTGCCAGGCGTCCAGTCTTGCTCTATCCTTCACCCAGGACTGCAGTTCCATCAAAGAGATGAGTCGCAGAAAGATATGCCTCACAACTGGAGCCCATACTCGTTCACCTTCTAGAAATCATTGCAGGTGATGCAACCTGAGCACGTGTCTGTGCATCAAAAAACACAGCATGCTTAACCCTCCACTCAGAGGGAGCTGATAGCAGGCTGACCGCCTGACCATTGGAATGCATCCCTTCCACAAGAAGATGAACAAGAGATGCTACAACTTGATCAAACAATATCTGGGGTGAGGCAGGATGGTCAGATGTTAAATAACAATGGAGGCAATGTAGGCATTCACCACCTCTACCTGATATTTCAAGGGCAGTTTCCTCTTTGCTCACTTCTGGGTAAGACTGGCCACCCTGTTTGTCACCTTGTCCCAGTTCTTATCTTTGGGATCAAACCAGATCCTGAGCTGGTTAACTGGTCCATCAATCTGGCATTGGATGGCATCAACCTGCCTCTCCAGGTGCCCATTTGCAAGCCCACCAACTTCTCAGTGTTGATTTTGGCACCTGCAACCGACTCATATTCCACTAGAATAGAGCTGACCGTCTTCACTTTAGAGGCATCCGACATCACAATGGTGATGATGTCGACACATGCCAACATTGCCATTCTGTGTCCCAGTTTGAAAGGGATGCCCCTCAATTGTTCCAACTTCTGCAGCAGCAGCTTGAGGAGCCAGCACATACAGAAGAGGGGACAGTGGGCAGCCCTGATGGACTGGGCATGTGATGCTAAATGGTTCCAATAGATGGCCATTTATTTTGACCATCCAGCAGGTGCTGCTGCACATTGCAGTGATTTTCTGAAAATGGGTCCAAAATCAGCTGCTTTAATGACAGCTTACAAGTAGCAATGGTCGACCCTATCGAATGCTTTTGGTTGATCCAAACTGATTAGGGCCCCCCCCCCCACTAATCCAGCTTTAGTCCTAGCACTCTCTATGATGTATCACATGAGGTGAAGGTTGTCATGGATAGACTTATTCAGGATTGCGCACACTGGTGATTCCTCAACAAGATTACCAACAAGCACCAACCTTTTTGCTAACACCTTGGCCAAAATACCTAACTCTCTATTTAACAGAGTTGTGGGCTGAAAATTCTCTAGTACACCCCCACTGTCAGCTTCCTTCTTCAGCAGTGTCACCACACCCTGACTAACAGCACTAGGAATTCTTACATTCTGTTGCAAGTTGTGGTAAACATCTGCCAAGGGGTTGACAAACAAATCTGGCATGGTGATTTGCAACTTGTCTAATTGTCCATCACCTCTCATATCTCAGTGGCCATTACTGGCTTTTTGCTGAACCTTGTGTCTGCTGCTGAGAGCTGCAGCAGACTACCTAAGTATGAACTAAAGTCTGCTACTCATCACCCTCTCCAAACAGCTGCACTTTGTGCAGCTGAAGAGACACACACATCTGCTCAGAACCATGTAGCATGTGCCTGTCTCGGTATGTCAAAGACCCTCTCATGGGTTTTTACCATGCTGTGTCTCCACCGCTTGAGCCTATTGGACAGCTTTAGTTCCTTCGTGTCTTAGCACACAGGCCTTAGTTCTGACAATGCAACCTTTTTATTTCACCTTAAATAATCAAGAATCATTCTTGCCACTAACACGTCAATCACGATACCTTTACTAATTGCTTTCTCTAGTTAACTAATTAGCTACCCTCTAACCTATTTTCTTCTATTGCAAACCGTTATGGGAGTATCCTGTACACCCCCACATGACTGACAGAGGACTAATGGATTTCAATAAATAAAGAACTGTGTGAACTGTCCATAGCAGTTGACAGTGTTGGTTGACTGCATAGGTTACTGTGTTAGTGTGATGTGCGCTGGTTTAATATCTTACCTAAATCCATCTAGTACAAAGTGCGTTCTGTGTGAACATAATAATTCTGCTATAGATTATTTCTAGATAACCACATCCAAATAATTATTCTTACACCCAACATGTACACGCACATCATAACTCTTCATTATATGCTATCAATTCTGCTCTAATTGCCTTCTTCAGGGCCATTCACCAACAGCTGTTGATGATTACCTCTATCAAGCGCCGCTTAATTAATTCACTTATCTGGTGCTTCTAGTCTTTATGTGTTAGAAGGGAATCATCCAACTTTTAGTTACCAGATTGTCTTTGAGTCCTATCTAAATTGACTGTGCAGGTCACAAATTTGTGGTCTATGTAGCTGTCCAATATGAATTGTGAAGACCTGACACTATCTTTATCTACTAACCTCACAAATACTCTCTCTACATACGATCTGGATGGCTCATTTTTGTTGTTCCATGTCCACACTGGCACGTCAGGGAAATCCAGTTGATACCTGTCAGACAGCTGGAAGTTTCTGAGCAGGTTTTTGAGACTTTTACACCCACTTCTTCTATGTACAAGACCTTCTGCACAACCAAAATATTATTCCAGTCCTCCATTAGTATTAAAGTGTGAGACGTTCCCAGAAATGTTTCTAGACACTTAAAGAAATCTGGCTGTCCAGCCCTTGTCGGGGTATACACAGCCACCACTTTCACTGCCAATCACATCAAGGATCACCAGCCTACTATCTGGGTCCAAGAAGACTACCCTTGCTTTGAGATCTAAGGATTTCGGAATAACACTGCTACACCGTTGCCCGCTCCTGATAAATGACATGATGAGAATACCTTGTAGTCTTTGAAAAGGGATGCTAGAGCATGTTTCCCAGAAATTCTTGTCTCACTAATTGCTGTCACGTCTAAAATAAGGGACCTGAGATTGTTGAGCAAGTAACCCTGCTTCCAAGCCGAACCCAGGCCCTGAATATTTACACAGCCAACTCTTAGTGTAGTCTTTTAACTTAGAGGAAAGGAAATGGAATTGTGTACCTTGGTCGCCAGGAATAACTGTTGACACAGTCTTCTTCTTTGGTTTAGTGGGGAGTGGGGATGGGTTTTTCTAGGAAGTTGTTTTTGGGGTACTTACTAAACTCTCTAGTGTCCTGGGGGGGATTTGTTTCAAATCAAGTTATGTATCTGTTTGGATTAACATCCTGTCCAATGGAGTTTTCAGTTCTGCAAAACCTTCTCTGTTTGTTACAAAGTTTTTGTTATTAATTACTTTCTCAATCAATTCAATGTTGCTCTTCTGAACAACAATGAAGTTGATAAAGGAAGTGTGTACCTGTGCATGTGACTGTCAGTCATTTTGTTTTTTAGGTGCCTCTTTTTGCTTTTGTGTTGTTTGGAGTTGTGAATGTTTTTGTAAAAATGGGTTCTCTTGTGATGAAGGTGTTGATGTTGGTGTTGAGTTGTTCTTTAATTGGTGTTGTGATGGATTTTGTTTTTTACCATCATGTCTTAAGACAATGGTTCCCCCAAACTTTTTTCTCTGAGCTGCATTTTTAGAATCAAAATTTGCTCACACCTCACCAAATTTTATGTGATAAAAAGTACATTTAAAAATAAAAAACATGACTAATAATGCATTAAATATAATATATAACACAAACAACTTATAATTTGATTAAAGTACACAAATTTAATGCTGCAAGGTATGAGCTTGGTTTTGATGCGTGATCTCCTTTATACTTGGTCTAATTTGAGATAAACAAACTCTCATCTCCTTGAAACAAAGAAGCCTTGCCATTCTTTTGGTCTTTGAAAGTTGTCGGAAATGAAAATCCCTTTTCATGACAATATGTTACAGAGAACTGTAGAAGAATGTATAATGCTTTTGAAGAGACACATGGATATTGTTTCTGATTGTATATACAAAAAGATGCTTATGCGATAAATATAACGATTAAAATGTACACGTATATTAATTTAGTATTAATATTTTAATGATAATAATAATAATAATATGGCTTTTCTTCTGAGCCCATCTAGCTATGTGGAGCATAAACTGAGTTTGCACAAAGCTTATGCTCAATGTCTGTTTTGCAAACCTGTTATGCCCACCCCCATTCCCCAACGCTACCACTTTAATTCATACATTAACATGTTCACTTGGTGACTCATACACTTCTTGTGCTGTTTGAGTCAATACATATTTTGAGTTTACTCTCATACAGGGGCCCAGATGAGTGTCATATACAGTTAAAGGTACCTCATATATAAATATTTAGACATTTAATACTCAAACTGCCCTATGTAGCCACCCTATTCTCATACTCGCCTGTTGGTTCTTACTCTAGATGTTGGATAAGTTGGGGGAAAATCGTGATTCATTGTAATTCCCTGAGAAAAATATGTAACAAAGCCCTAACCCTAACCCTAACCCTAACCCTAACCCTAACCCTATACTAGCTGGCAAGTGTTTTCGCAGATCTTTGTTGCAGGTGATGACAAAAAAGTGGGTAGATAAGGTAACTGAGGTAGTTAGAGCATGTAATGGGGTAATTACGCTGAGAATTATCAAAATGAAATTAAGTTACATTTATCTCTGCTTATGTCCCTCAGTTTGAGTTGACTGATGAGCAGAAGAACTGATTCTATGAGATCCTTTTGCAGACCACCTTAACAACAAATGACAGAGACTTTGTTATTGTGGATGGTGACTTCAATGGACATGTTGGACAGTACCACCATGGATACCAGGGAATGCATGGAGGCTATGGTTTTGGACCTATATATGAGAAGGGAACCAGACTGCTGGATTTCTGTGATGCAAATGATCTCATGATCTGCAACACTAACTTCAAAAAACCAGGCAGCCACCTAATCACTCACCAGTCTGGTGAACACATAAGCCAGATTGACTACCTCCTCACCAGGCAATGAGATAGATGGATGCTTAAAAATGCAATGTCTTTTCCAGGTTACTATTTAGTGACTTCAGAATTAGAAGTAGAAACCTCTGGAGAAACAAACCAAACTGGAAAAGAAGACTATGGAAGCTCAAAGACCCAGCAAACAGACAAAAATTAAGAGATTTACTAATGGAAGCTTCTTACAAAAGAGAGGAAGAGTTGGGAACATATAGCTTAGCGGATAACTGGAAGTTCTTGAGTGACAATCTCCTGAGGGCTACAGATGAAATCTGTGGTTGGTGCAGAGTCTCAGCCAGACCAAGGGTGACATGGTGGTGGAGCAAGGAGGTGGACAGAGCTATAAAAGCAAAGAGACAAGCCTGAAAAGACTGGAAAAATGGTGGAAACAGAGAATTATATGAGGTAGCCAAAAGAGCAGTCAAGTATCAGGTTTACATAGCAAAAAGAATAGCAGAAGGTAAGAGATTAGCAAATGTTCTACAAGGTGAGGGTCAGAGGCGTGAGGTGTTCAGGATTGCAAAGCAGTGTATCAGAGAGAGTAGAGATGTGGTGGGGGAGAAATTTGTGTGAATGGATAATGGTATGCTTGCACTTAGTGACTCCGAGAAGAAAGATGCATGGAAGTGTCACTGTGAAAGGTTACTAAATGTGGAAAATGAATGGGAGAAGGAGAGTCTATGAAATATCGAACCAGTTGAGGGACCAGCCATCACAGGTGATAGCAGCATAATAGATAAGGCAGTTAAGGACATGAAGACAGGAAAAGCCCCTGGGTGGGCCATCAGGAATCATTGCTGAGATGATTAAAATGTGTGGTGGCATAGGATACAGCTTAGTCACCCATATAGTTAATCAGGTCATTCAGGAGGACACCATCCGCAACGACTGGTGTAGTAGCATTATAGTTAGCTGCTACAAGGGTAAAAGTGATGCCTTAGATAGAAACAACTACAGAGATATTAAACTGCTAGACCAAGTCATGAAAGTTACTGAGAGGGCTTTAGCTCAATTGATTAGAAATAGAATTAAACTAGATGAGATGCAGTTTGGTTTTGTGCCTGGGAAGAGTACCACAGATGCCATCTTCCTAGTGAGGCAGCTGCAAGAAAAGTACTTGGCCAAAATCAAGTCATTGTACTTAGCCTTCGTTGACCTGGAGAAAGCTTCCAACAGAGTTCCTCGGTCTGTTACATGGTAGTCTGTAAGGAAGGTAGGAGTAGAGGAGTGGCTTGTTTGAGCTGTCCAAGCCATGTACTGTGGTGCTGTCAGGAAGGTGAGTCAGCTATGAATAATACAGTGATGAATAAGACAGGGGTTCACCAGGGCTCAGTTCTCAGCCCACTCTTATTCATTATAGTCCTCCAGGCCATAACAGAGGAACTCAAGACAGTGCCTATGGGAACTGCTATATGCTGATGACCTTGCTCTTATTGCAGAATCATTAGCAGAATTGGAGAAGAAATTCCAGGTATGGAAACAAAACCTGGAATCAAAAGGCCTTAAAGTTAACCTAGCCAAGACAAAAGTGGTTGTTAGTAAGAAAGAAAATAAAACTTTCCTTCTGTCAGGTAAATGGCTCTGCTCAATATGTAGGAAAGGAGTTGGAAGTAATTCCATTTGCTGCACCTAGTGTAGATTATGGACACATAAGAGGTTCCAGGGGTTCACAGGTAGATTAACAGATAAAGTCGTCTTTGTACGTGGCAGGTGTGCAGGAACAATAAGCATTAAGGGCATACAAGACTTAGATTCTCTCAAATGCCCAGGAGTCTATCTTGAGGCTGCAGATAGTTTCTGTTACCTAGGCGACCAAATTAGCAATGGTGGAGGATGCTCTTAAAGTATTGTTTCTAGAATAAGAATTGGGTGGAGGAAGTTCAGAGAGCCATTACCTCTGTTGCCAACAAAAGGACTCTCTCTCTCAGAGTGAAAGGTAGAATGTATGATGCTTGTGTGCAAACGGCTATACTCCATGGTAGTGAGACATGGGCTCTGAATGCAGAAGACATGCATAGACAGGAGAGAAATGAAGGTAGTACGCTCTGTTGGATGTACAATATCAGTGCACATGTATGACAAAGTGCAAATGTATTGAAAGAAAAGTTGGACATAAGAGAAATCAAATGTAGCATGCAAGAGAGAAGACTATATTGGTTTGGACATGTGATGCGTATGAATGAGGACAGCTGCATAAAGAAGTGCTGATCACTGAAAGTGGATGGTACCCGTGGAAGAGGGAGACCCAGGAAGATATGCAGCTGAAGTGGTAAGGACCAATCTCAGGATGTTGGGCCTCACAGAGGAAATGATAATGAACTGAGATGTCTAGCAATATGAAGTTCTTGAGAAGACCCACCCACATCAGCAAAAGTGAGTTCCAGAGGAGCTGTGTGTCCCGCCCACACTTAATAAGAAAACCCTTTCTTATACCCTACCCCAACAAACCAAACTACATCTCTTCTCTTCCTCACATTTCCACTTCATGCACTATACTTACCTCCCACTCCCCAATCTTGACCTCTTGGCCCTGTCTCACTGTATCATCGCTAATCACTAGCCCTCAACCTGTGTGTCCCACCCACACAAAGCAAGAAAACTTTTCGCACACCCCAACATACCAATCTCCATCTCTAGATCACTTCCTCACATCTCCTCCTTCATATACCATGCCTGCTTCTCACTCCCCAATCCTGTCCTCATGGCCCTGTTTCTCTATATATTGCTTTCCAGAAACCCTCCCCCCACTCTATATATACCCAGGTTCTCAACACTCCTCCCCCCTACTCTCTAATCAGGTTTCCTTGCCAATGTCCTGCCACTTATATTATTTGACCTTTGAACCACAAGGGCAATACCCTGCCACTTGCCACCATCAATATCTCTCTCTGCCTTTACTTGACCATCCCATTTACGTTCTGATCCCCATCCCTTGTGAGTATGCCCAGCACTTTGCCACCATCTCTATCCTACTGTCTTCCACCCTCTCTCTCTCTCTCTCTCCTTTTCCTGCATTTCCTTCTGGTTGAGCAACCATGTATTTCCTTTGTGGCAGTGCACCTGTTTCTCTTTCCATTCCTGATACCCCACCCCACCCTACCCAGCAAGATACCTGTTTCTATCTCTCTGTCTCACTATAACTTTTCATCATCCAACACAAGATCACCCCCTCCAATGTCCCCTCCTCTCTCAAAGGAGATTTCTTTTTTTTTGTCTTGCAAGGTACTTGGTGACCCTGTCAGTGCAGGTGCCACTTAAAAAGCATCCAGTCCACACTGCAAAGTGGTTTGTGTTCGGAAGGGCATCCGGCTGTAAAAATCTTGCCAAAACTGACCTCGCCTCAGCTTGTGCCACGTAAAAAGTACTAAGTACATTCTGCCGAGTGGTTGGTGTTAGGAAAGGCATCCAGCTGTAAAAATCCTGCCAAAACAATCATAGAAATCTGGTGCAGGCTTCTGCCTGGCCAGCTCTTGTCAAATCATCCCACCCCCGTGCCAGCATGGAAGGCAGACGTTAAGTGATGATGATGATGATGATAATGATAATGAGTTCAGTGGTACACTCTTATGTTTCATTTTTAAGATGTGATCACTTGAAATGTTTGCCAATTCTTTCTCCCCATCTAATGTCAGATCCAAACAGCTTGAATTTGCAAAAGGACCTCTAACCCAGTCGAATTTCTCTGTAGACAACAATGGAAAGTAATCATAAAGTTTTGCAAGATGTTCCCATATATGGGCATACAATTTCTTACTCATTTTAAAACTTTCCACTGATGAGAACATTTCTAGATTATGTTTCATCAGACTTCCTAGCCAGAGTTGAAGCTTTTTCTTTTTAATGCAGTCAGTTTATCTGTAGCTGTGAGGATATTCTCATTGTGGCCTTGCATATGGGAACTGAGCATGTTTAATCTGGAAAAGATATCGGTCAAATATGCCAGTTTCACACACCATTCATTCTGACCAAGCTGGTAAAACAATGGGTTTCCTTCTTGTTTTAAAAATATTTTTAATTCGTTCTTCAGTTTCAACACCCAATTTCAAACTTTACCCTGAGACAGCCAGGGAACATCTGTGTGTAGAAGTAGGCAGCGGTGTTCTGATTCCATGTCTTTGCATAGTTGAGCAAATAATCTTGCCTTTAGTGGTTTTGCTTTGTTGGAGTTTAAAATGTGCACAGTTTGATCCAAAACCAATTTCAAATCCTCCAGACTCTTGGAGATTAATGCCTCTCATCATCATCATCCTTTCACGTCCATTTTCCATGCTGGTATGGGTTGGACGGTTTGACGGGAGACTGGCAAGTCAGGAGGCCTCACCAGGATCCAATCTGATCTGGCAATGTTTCTACAGCTGGATGCCCTTCCTAATGCCAAGCACTCCGAAAGTGTATTGGGTGCTTTTTATGTGCTACCGGCATGGGAGCCAGTCAGGCGGCACTGGCATCGGCCAAGTTCAGACGGTGCTGTTTATGTGCCACCAGCACAGGAGCCAGTTGGGGCGGGTGGGGGTAGCAGGAATTGACCACGTTCGGATGGTGTTTTTTATGTACCACTGGCACGGAGAGTCAGTCAGGAGGTTCTGGCAGCAACCCACACATAAATGGTGCTTATTGTGTGCCACCAGCACTGGTAAAATCCACAACTACAATTTCCATTTGATTGTGATTTGATTTGATTTACTTGACTCAATAGGTTTCCTCAAGCACAGAATGTCGTCCAATAATTCAAAAGTACTTTTTAAATGGGCTGGTTATGTGACACTGGTATAGGCTATGGCTGTGATCTCACTCTACATGTCGGGTCTTTTCAATTACAGCATATCTCCAAAGGTCTCGGTCTCTTGTCATTGCCTCTGTGAAGCCCAACGTTTGAACTTCATGCTTCACCACCTCATCCCATGTCTTCCTGGGTCTCCCTCCTCCATGGGTTCCTTCTACTGTTAAGGAGTGACACTTCCTCACACAGCTCTCCTCATCCATATGCAACACATGACCATACCAGTGCAGTTGTTTTTCTTGCTGATTCTTCTTGTCTCCAACTTTTCCCTCAAGGCACTTACACTCTGTCATGTATGCGCACTGACATTTCACATCCAGTGGAACATACTAGCTTCATTTCTTTCAAGCCTACGCATGTCCTCAACACTCACGGCCCATGTTTCACTGCCATGAAGTATAGTAGTTTGCATACATGCATCATACAGTCTACCTTTCACTCTGAGCGAGAGGCCCTTTGTCATCAGCAGATGTAGGAGCTTTCTGAACTTTGCCCAGGCTATTCTTATTCTAGCAGCTGTGCTCTCTGAGCATTCGCCCCCTGCTACTGACTTGGTCACCTAGGTAACGGAAGCTATTGACTACTTCTAGTTTCTCCCCCTGGCATTAAATGGAATCAGATTTTTGAACATCTGTAGTGTTTATTACCCCTGTGCATCTGCCGCACACAAAAGCTATCTTCCAAGTAACCCTAACCCTTTTGGTGCAATGTCAATGAGGACTTTGCTTTTGTGAGGCTTAATTTAGAGGAAAGAGGCAGATGTGAGGGAGTAGTTTTGTTCACACCTTGAGGAGTTGGTAGTAACAGTGGAGAGCTTCATGCTTTCTCCACCGCAAGGCAAAAGGCTTTGAGGTGGTTCATATTCCCACACACAAAACATTTTGGCTTTTTTCCTTGTATATAAATGGGCATCTGTTCACATTCCTCAAAAGAGACAAAAATCAGGAATGTAATTTATTTCTCCTGGAGAAACTAGCATCTGGAATTCCATCGGAATTCTAGTCCTGTTGAGTTGTCAGGTGGACTTCACCTCCACAATCTCCTCATGCTCCTCTAAAATGGCTACAACTCTTGCTGGATCCCGGTGAACCAGCATGTTCTTCACTTAATTTCAAGTTAACCTTTACCTATGCAATGGGTAAACATCACAAAAGCTTGGGATGTGCAAGTTATAGCTGCCATTCTTCCTACTTCTTGCTCACTGCTGCATATAGCAGCTGCTGTCCCATCTTGCTTACCTTTGAATATATCTAGCACTGAGGGCCACACATCTTTGCAGCATTTTTTGGTCTCTACCAGAGTAGGAAATTTAAGTTTCCTCTCCTTGCGAGAATCACATTTATATACAATTGTTTGTCGTTTGTAAAGGTTTTTTTACTCCTCCTCACTAAGGCACATAACACCTGGTCGCATCATGTCACTTTTGTATCGCAGTGCTTTATTTTACAAATCTTGGACTGAAAAAACTGTCTATTAGCTAACTTCTTTCAAAAGAGATATAGCTATGGAATGGTTCATTATGTTATTATTGCTGCTGTTGCTGTTGTCGATGTCATTGCTGCTGTTGTTTTTGTGTTCCACAGTTACCGCTGTTGTTGTTTTCAATCTTGTTCATGTTGCTGTTGTTGTTTTTGAGGTTGTTCCTGTTGTTGCTATTATTGTTGTTATTGCTGTTGTCGTTTTCACTGTCTTGCACTTGTTACTGTCTCATCATCACAGCAAAAGAGGAAATTATATTTCTCTTTCTCAAGAAATCAATTTTAACTTCAGCCATGGCTGAATTCAGAGTTACAACTGCGTCAACAAAACGCTACTCTCTGTGGATTATTATGATTTTGCTGTAATCCGACATTTTTTAAAATTGGAAAAATAAATGAAATTTTGTCTTCCTGAAAATGCAGAACAATTCTTACACCCACAAAAAGGGACTGAAATTATACAAAATGTTACCACCATGATCCAGACAATGCAAGCAAAATATTTGTTAAATAAAATTTTGAAAGAATGGCGGTGGTGGTGGTGGTGGTGGTGATGATGATGATGATGGTGATGATGATGATGATGATGAGGAGGAGGAGGAGACGAAGAAAGCAGGAAAGAAAGGAAGAAATAGAGCAGAAAAAAAGAGAGAAAACATTTAAAAAAAACAATGCGTCGTGTTACGGCCCCACCCAAAAAGAAAAACAAACAAAAACAAATGAAAGCAAGAAAATTGAGAAAATGAATGGCTGTCAAAAGAAGGTGACGTAACGTAGAAATGTATTGACCAGCAAACATCATAGAGTAACCTTTAACTAAAGCGGCCTCAATTAATAGACAACTAATTTGAACATTATGAATATATAACTCCCACCTTTTCGATTATATAAATTATACCCGATTTCACTATAAAAAATCAAAAAAACAAACAAGAGCATTTCAAACTTTCCAGCAATCGTTCAGAGATGTTTTCAGGAAAGTGAAACTATTTGTTCGGCAAGTTCCGTAAAACATTCTCATTTCTTGACTTTGTTTTTCAGCTTACACATAGACCCCTATGTGCAAACCCACCCAACCATCCATCCATACATGCACATAAACAGAAGCGAATCGTGAAAGCATAAAACATGTATATTTATGTATGTATGCGTATGGGGGGGGGGGCGTGTTTTCTAGTCTTCAGCCGAAAAAAAAAAAGACATTCAACAAATAAATTTTATACGGAAATTGCCGAACAAATAGTTTCCCTTTTCGGAGACCTTCTCTGAAGGATTGCCAACTTTCCATTTCTTTTTTCCACCCATATTTACGTATGTATACAGGTATTATATATGTGTGTGTATATGTATGAAATGTATACTATATCTATGTATGTATGGTGTATTACATCGATTAAAAAAGACAGGAAATAAAAAAAAAAGTCTGTTTATTCAGAGATTCTTTCAAACCAAATCCAAACAAGTTTCCACATACTTCTTCGGTTGCTTCTCACTACATTTCCTGTTTCAAACCTAGCCCGGATTTCCTATATTTTCATTGTACTTGGGCAGTCATTTTGCCAGACAACCCCATCGTCTTAAATATTAACATAAAACCGATGTGTTAGTATCCCTGATAATGAAACAATTGTCTTCTTCTAGGGTGTGGCCTATATGAGGAGATTTGGCTGCCATTTCTAGCTTCACGTACGTTAAAGCTGTCAACATAATTTTACGGAATCCAGGTAACAAAAAATTAACAGGAAAGCTATGGGTAAATTTTCAGATTAACACCCGCACGATCTTCACTAGGGTGTTAGGGTCAGGGTGAGGGTATTAGGGTTAGAGTTTGGGTTAAGGAATTCCGTCCTTAACTGTAACCGTAAACCTAACCCTAACCCTGACCCTAAAACTCTAACCCTAACACCCTAGTCAAGATCGTGCGGGTGTTAATCTGAAAAATGACCAAACTATGGGGGGTTTGTCCGAGGGGGTTTTGTTCTAGGGGAAGGCATAAATTATTTGTGACTTTATTGCAGGTCACCATTTTATGACCAGGAAATCATGGCATACCTACACAAGTGCCCCTCCATCAATTTTGTTTCTTCGTAACTTTCAGAAATGTTGATGTTCTTGAATGAAATTTACTAGAAATACCTTTAAGAGGCAAAATATCGATGGCTTTGAAGACATACATAATGACACACATCACATATACCTACAGAACTTGGAAATATGCACGCACTCATACACACACATTCTGAAAATGAAGAAGAAACAAATCCGCGTAGTTATAATGTAATGGAAAGTATTGAAAGCGATTTTGTAAAGTATTTGTAAAGCAATGGAGAGACAGGATTAAAGAAATTCAGTTAGGAAGATGTAAAACGAAAACTTACCTCGTAACAACCCTGAACAAAATTGAAACTTAAATATTTATTTGATGGTTTTTAAGCTGTTCATTGGTTTAACAACAACTTTGTATGACTTCAATATTTTTCCTAGAAAAACGATCCCCCTCTGACCTCTTTTGTACAATTTACTTCTACGAAAACTTCGTGATAAAAGTTTATTATTATTTACAACAGATGGCATAAAGAAAACTTTTCAAAAGAAGAAAAACCTGAAATAGTTTTAATAGGACATGGAGGTGAATGTAGGTTAGAGAAGATTTCAATTTCATTTTTGTCAATCACCTCGATATACTTTATCTGGTTTTCTCCAGTGGTGGCCACTAGTTGGCGTGTTTTTTCTTTAGTTTGTGTACGCACACATACTTGTTGATGTATATTTTCCACAAAAATTCATTATGTGTGTACACACACAATATACATTTGTAGCAGATAGCTACCAAATTTCTAAGCTGGGATTTGAAACCGAATCCCCATTTTCCCACAAATCCCCTGCCTGTTAACTAGGAAATTTATGAAAGTATGGTGACTTCTTAGATCTTTCCAAAGCATCCATCGGTCAAAAATATGATGCAGAGGAAAAATACTTTGTATACTTTCACATAATTTAGTTAGCAATAATATATATATATGTGTGTTTGTGTGTGTGTGTGTGTGTAACGGACACCTTATAGCCTCAGATCGAGTTAGTTAAGATTTCATCATAGCTAAAAACAGATCGTCTACCTCGCTGCTTACTATAAATACAACACGGAACAGTAGATGGACAGATTGAATCTGGTTTCTGACTCGGACGTACGAAAAGCGGTTTTAACTGCTATCAACTCATCCAAGATATGCAACAACCCAGAACAACGGTTTTCACTGCTATCAACCAAGCTGGTGCTTTCTCCGCATATAACTCGTAGCTAGTTATACACGTTTGTAATGTAGTGATATGTTTCGATGTCCGATCAACGCAGTATCATTTATGCTAAATAAATGAAATTATACTCTGATTACCGAGTCTCTGCAGTTTATTCAAACCCAACAGACCAACTCACTACGACAGGATACATATCCAAGAAGTTGACAAAGGTGGAGCAATAGTAATTATGGATACAGATTACTACAAAGAAAAGATACTTAATAACCAGACATATTACAAAGAGGAATCAACACAACCGGAGAAAGCAACAATAAAAAAAAAATTGGAACATTGATCAATGAATACCAAGACTCTTTTACAGACAAGGAGAAAGACTATTTATGCAACTCAAGAAACAAAGAAAGCAATTTTTATGGATTACCCAAAATCCATAAAAGCTCAGAAATACAGGGAGCCATAAATGAACGGAGGAACCATTATATAAGAATACAAAGACCTGCAGACCTCACAATGAGACCCATAGTTGCAGGGCCCCAAGCGCCAACAGCAACTAAGCCACTTCATAGATATACTCCTCAAACCTTTATGCCCACTGATACCAAGCTACATAAGGGGTGACATAGACTTCCTCACACACATTCCAAATACGGTTCCAGAAAACACCATACTTGCAAGCTTCGATGTTACAAACTTATACACAAACATACCACACACTCTTGGTCTGGAAGTGATAAAATACTGGGTAGAGAAATATAGGGAACTCATAGATAAACGTTTCAAAACAGACTTTATCACAAAAGCCACCCAATTAATACTTGAAGAGAACACATTCTCATTTAACAACAAACCATACCGACAGATAAAGGGCACGGCTATGGGTACGAAATTCGCACCTTCATATGCCAACCTAGTGATGGGTTTCCTTGAGAACAAGCTATACGATGAAATAGGGAACACCTTCGAACACAACTTCAGAGAAGAGTCAAGAAAAAGTGGAAACGCTACCTCGATGACTGTTTCATCTTTTGGAACAGATCAGAAGAAGATCTACGAACATTCCACAACATCCTCAACACACTGCACCCATCTATCCACTTCACGATAGATACCAGCTACAATGAACTCCCCTTCCTAGACATCAACATCAAGATACACAACTCCATCGTCACAACAGACATCCACTACAAAAAAAAAACGACACACACCAATATTTAAATTTCTACTCCTGCCACCCATCCCACATAAAAAGAAACATTCCATATAGTATGGCAAGACACATATGCAGCATAGTGACCGACTCACAGACACGCCAAATAAGACTAGAGGAACTTAAAAACTTCCTACTAGAACAAAAATACCCACTCACCTTAATAGAAAACGGAATCGCAAGAGCAATAAAACTGGACATCACACAGAACTCCAAAAAAGAAAAACAAAGAAAACATCATCGCTTTCATAAGCACACACAACCCTACAATCACAAACATGTTTCACATTATACACTCAAACCTACCAATAATCCTACAAAGACCCCAAATGGGAAACCTACTTAACAAATATTGCATAAAAAACAGTAAACGCCAAGAGAAAAACTTAAAGAAACACCTAACAAGAGCGAAATTCTCAGCAGAGAATAAAACCGAATTCTACGTAAAAGAGTGTGGAGATGGTAGATGTGGAACCTGCAGCAACCCCATCTACAAATATATAGAGGGGAATAAATAAATAAAATTTAAGAGTGGTCACACATTCAAAGTAAATGCAGACATGAACTGCAAGACGCGGAACGTAATATACTGCATAACCTGCCCCACATGCAAGGAGAATTATATAGGTGAAACTGGAAATTCTTTATGCCAACGAGCCAGAATTCACCGATAACATGTCCGACAAGAGGAACTACGAAAAATTCCACTGAGTGAACACTTAGAAGCATGTGGGTAAGGAAAATTTAAGATCTTTCCCTTCTATAAATACCCATGAAATGACACCCCCTTCAGGAAAAATATGGAGAAGTACTTCATAACAAAATTCTCACCCAAACTGAATGGCTGAAAACATGAAAATCACAACCCAACTAGGTTCTTCAGCTTTGGAACAACAGAGCCTAAAAAAAACGGCAAGAAACCCAGATAGTGGGACATTTTTGTACCAACTAGAATTGAACCCAGTTACCTAGGTTCTCATATTTCTCTCTTACCTTTTTTGAACTAACCAGCTGTATAGATGTAAACACAATTCCTTCTTCTTCCTTCCTTTCCATTTACACTCCTTTCAGACACACACACGCAAGCACACGCACACATACACACACACACACACAAACACGCAGACACACACACCCACACGCACACACAAAAACACACTCTCTCCCACTGGGGCACTTACTCTCTGTCGTGTGTGCACACTGACATTATACATCCAGCGGATCATGCCAGCTTCATTTCTTTCAAGCTTACACACATCCTCAGCAGCATGGACCATGTTTCACTGCCATGTAGCATGGCATTTCGCACACATGCATAATACAGTCTATCTTTTATCCTGAGTGAGAGGCCCTTTGCCTCCAGCAGAGGTAGGAACTCTCTGTACTTTGTCCAGGCTATTCTTATTCTAACAGCTACACTCACAGAGTATCCACCCCCGTTACTGACTTGGTCACTTTGGTAACGGAATTTATAGAATGACAATGGAACAGAAATTACATAATCAGCTCCATTGACTTACAGCTGTTTCTGGTATTAAAAGCACTGCAGTCAGAGCTGTGTGCTTGTACATTACCTTATAATTTCCTTGGTTATGTATCATCAACATCTTATTTAACGTTCTTTCTCCAGTCTGAAGTTGGACAGTTTGACAGGATCCAATGGCTGGAACAACTGCATTACACTTCAGTATCTGCATTGCTGGGATTTCAATGACTCGATGCCCTTCCTAACCCCAATGACATTTGCAGAGTGTACTGGGTGCTTTGTTTTATAGCCCTCACACAAATGAACCTTAGAAAGAAGGGACAGACAAAAGGCTGCTCAGCATTTTGCCCGGCATGTTAACAGCTCTGCCAGCACACCACCTTGTCTTATAATAATAATAATAATAATAATAATAGAAATAATAGTTTCAATACTATGGAATAACAACAGAAAAAAAGATGGCATAAGCACACACCAGAAAAGCTCACAGAAAATGAGAAAGCAACCATACTTTGGGATACGTCAATACATACAGATAAAGAAATTAAGGCCAATAGGTCAGATATAGTTGTCAGAGATCACCAAGAAAAAATACTTGCTTGAGCCTGGTTCTGTATTGCCAATAACAAACTGTCAAATTAGCGATTTAACTTCAAGAGACATAGCAAGAGAGACATCACAGACTTGGCTACATTTGTGAATAAACATGAACCTAAACTTCTTCCAGAATGACGCTGTGCATATGACAAAATTTTTTCTTGCTTTGTTCTTCTTCTTATTATGATTTATATTATTTATATTATGAATAGATTTCCCAACTGAAGAATAAATTGAATTTAGAAAAACAAATTTCTCTACAACATATTTTGCTTTTTTTCTTACAATATCAAAGGAACAATTTCATTCTCAGGCAATACCACGTGCCTCTGCTAATTAACCTCTAAAAGTCTATCCTTACACTAAATATGAAATCAATTCGAATAGAAAATTGATGCTAGCAACCAAACAGAAAAGATCACCCCCACCAAAAAAAAAAAAAAAAAAGTCATGAAAAGGTGTGAGTGGTAAAAAATTTCGGTAAATTTTCAGAGTAACACCCACACGATTTTCACTGAAAAAAAAGAAAACAAAAAACAAACAAAAAAACAAGCACTCAGATTTTTTGCGAAGAATCAAGTACCCTGACCTAATATGCTGCAAATCCCTTATTTTTGTCCGGAAAAAGGGCGGGGAGCGAGATCCCCCGTCTCGGAATTATTGGAAATTTTTTTGTTGTTTTTTGTTGAATGAATGCCTGTGACATCCTAATGTGCTAAAAAACCCTTTTTGCGGTCCGAAAATGGGGTGGGGTGAGGAGGAAGCCTTGGAAATTTTATCCACTCCCAAAATTTCTAGGGTGTGAATTACATCGTTTGTTATTAAATATATATATATATATATATTGTGTATATTTGGTGTATATATATATATATATACTAGCAGAGATACCCGGCGTTGCCCACGTTACATGCAATGGAAGAATTAGACTTTTCTGTTATATTTTCTCTAATGAACTGGAATACCTATGATTCGAACTTCATCAAAATTGCAGATGAGCGTTCTTTCCCTCTTTACAAACCGTAAAAAATTCTAATCATGACACATGTATCCCATACTTGATCTTTATGCGCAGATTCCAAAATTCCAGTCTTATGGAACCTGTTAAAAGGATTTTGCTCCTGAAAAATGGAGGTCATGGAGCTCTAAAATGTGGGAGTTAAGGCCTTTATTGGGAGTGGGTGTTTTAATGTCAAACAGAGAAGTTGAATTGTTGAGAATCTTTTTGACTTGGGTGTTATATCTATTGTTCAAATTTCTTTGAAATAGGAAATATATGTATGTTCACTGGATTTGTGAAAGAGAGCAAAGCTACAGGAAACCAAAAGATGAATGATCACAATAAGCAGTCAGCTACCGTACCCTAGTCGTTACTACTCCCCAATGTAGAATTCCTCCCCATACAGGTGACAGGCACAGCCGTAAGATGCATTACGGATCTATAGCAACTGGAACGGCGTGACCCAAATGAAATAAACATCAACAACTATGTGATGTGAGGGGTAAGGGGAAATGAAAGTGTCACCTCTGGAGTTTGCAACTGACCACTATACCGATAGGTAACTGGACAGAATAAATTTACAATCTATAAATGTCTTTCAATAACCAGTCACTCATCTGGGAAGGCCTTGAAATCTGGGGACTATGTGTGACCCAGTGATAATAAAAAGACTCAAAGGAGGTCTGCAACCAAAAAACTTTACTGAATACTTTGCAAGTGAATCATTGGAGGCAAAAATGCCTCTCATTTACTTGACAATTTATGCACCACATTGCAGAAATCACAATGTAAGTATATCTGAAAGGATAGTCTTACACTGTTGTACCGTTGAATTACAAATAATGCTCATCTGTTATGTTCGGGTGACCCTATAGCTACCAATGGTACAACTGTATTCGTCTTTGCTTAGGAAAAATTACTATATTGTGGGTGTTAAGTCCCCATGAAGGGGTCATTCTAACTTCTAAGAAGAAGAAATTTTAGAAATATTACTTAATTTTGTCTACTATCTATGGTTAAAATTTCATCAACAGCAAAAATATATGAATTTTCATGGGGGTTATGGCCCTTATGCATTGAATATAATTACCAAATTTCGTAAAGATCCATTCATTACTTTTGACATAGTTTTGGATCATAAAAAATGACTAAAATTTGGGAGTTAAGGCCCCCGTTAGGGGGTCTTAGAATCCTCATGAGAAGTGGAAAGTTTGAGAGTACATCTTGATGTGTGTCAATTACCCATAGTTGAAATTTCATCAACAATGAATTTTATGAATTTTCATGGGGTTTCTGCCCCCTTTTGAGCCATCTCAAATTCAAACCAAGCATACTGCATTATACCTGCCCTTCTGCATTGAATCTAAGTTCCAAGTATCATAAGGATCCATTCAGTAATTTTGGTCCATGAAATTGTATGAAACACACAGTGTTACCCTTCTCCCTAGGCTTGGATTTTGTGTTTCAAATTTCATTAGGACCGGTACAGTAGTTTTCGAATGTATAAGTAACTCACGAACACACATAAAGACATTGACTTTTATATAATAGATATGAATATACACATATACATACATGTATATGTGTGTGTGAATTATATATATATATATACACACACACAAAAAGATAGATTGATAGATACAAATGAGTGCGCAAAGAAAAAGATGAAACACTGCCTAGTGGTGTTTTTTATTTTATTTCTTTCCTGCCGAGAAGGGGCTACACACAGAGGGGACAAACAAGGACAGACAAACGGATTAAGTCAATTATTTCGAACCCAGTGCATAACTGGTACTTATTTAATCGACCTCCGAAAGGATGAAAGGCAAAGTCGACCTCGGCGGAATATGAACTCAGAACGTAGCGGCAGTCGAAATATCGCTAAGCATTTCGCCCGGCGTGCTAACGTTTCTGCCACCTCGCCACCTTTGCTAACGTTTCTTATATCTTTACTGCCCACAAAGGGCTAAACACAGAGGGGGCAAACAAGGACAGACAAACGGATTAAGTCGATTACATCGACCCCAGTGTTCCACTGGTACTTAATTTATCAACCCCGAAAGGATGAAAGGCAAAGTCGACCTCGGCGGAATATGAACTCAGAACGTAAAGACAGACGAAATACCGCTAAACATTTGGCCCGGCTTTGGTCGGTCTAAGGCTATAGAAGAAGACACAAACCAGGTCACCACACAGTGGGACTGAACCCAGAACCATGTGTTTTGGAAGCAAGTTTCTTGCCACACTTGCACCCATGTATGTGTGTGTGTATGTGTATGAGTGTATATATGTATGCATGTATATATTTGTATATATATGTGTACAAATTACATGTACATCTATATATATACATCAATACATAGACAGTACACATATACATGTATATATATACATTGTAAAAGCTGATAGTTGTAATAGAGACATTAGTCTCTCTCTATCACCTTTCAACAGCATTATATATTAAGGAACAGTAGAACAATTTAACAACATAATAAAAATAAGTATTATTTTTTATGATGCTTGGTTATATAGATCCTGTATCTCTCAGCTTAGCAGCCGCTGATTAATTTGTAGTCAGCATTGGAAGGTAAAGAGCTTCCTTGATGCATGCCAGAGGAGCAAGTAGCTATCACATCGATGGCATCGTGGTGAAGAGTGCTTTGTTGAGGAGCAAGGTGTTGCCACGTCGAAGGTATCGCGCTCAAGAGGCTTAGAAAGTGAAACAAACTCTTTAAGTACTAGTTTTACTACGCATGCGCACTCGAGGGGCTTCCGGTGGTGAAGTCCCTTACGCATGCGCAGAATAGTACTTCCTCAATGGCGGCTATAATTTCGTGCCACTACAATGGTCCCCCCCCCCCCCCCCGAGTGTGTAGCACGAACAAGGAAAGGGTTGTAGTGGGGGCCTGAAACATGATGCGGCTGTAGATATATAATGAAAAAGAAACAATTTCTTAATACAGAGAATGGAAATACCCAACAATGTAATACAATGCACATGGAAAATAATATTCCAGCGGCACAAGTCAAGTTCAGCTTGGTAAGTGTTGTTGGCTGTAAAAAAATTTTTTTTTTTTTTGCTTACGTCACTGCAGTTCCTTTATTACTTGTGATTGATGCAGTGGCGCAAGAAATGTCGGAGTGTTCAGCACTAATAGGGAAAAACACAGTTTGAGCCTTTTTTACAAAAGAAATGCTGAAAAATGCAATAATATACAATGCAGTCAAATATAAATTGTCTTGGAGAGTTTCTTTGGCCAGTGCACTGTACGGCCAGACCTAGTGACATAGGGTTCACTTGTGGTAGTTCTCAACGATGAAGGTGGAGAGTTCACAGGTGTATGTGTTGGTGATGGTGATGATAAAGGTGTATGCAAAGGTTGAAAAGGGGGTATGTCAGTATTGTCAACGGAAGATGTAGTTTTATCAAAATTCGCTTTCTTCAGACGGTCGACAGACACGGTCTCCGTACGACCATTAGCGTCCATTTAAAAAAAATTTGGATGTGCGAGAGAGCACACGAAAGCGTCCTTTATAAGGAGAAACAAGGGGTCCTCTGACAGAATCATCCCTAACAAACACATGTGACCAAGAATCAATGTCTGATGACACTTTAGAAGGTGGAGATTGTTGCCGGGGACTCATAGTAGGAAGGTTAGAAAAATAATCTCGTAATCGAGTGACATAGGACGCTGGATTTGGAGGCTGTAATTTGTCTGGTACCAGCATCGTACCAGGCAATGCCAGTGTGGTACCATACAATAATTCTGCTGCAGAAAAACCAAGGTCTGCTTTAACCGCAGTCCGGCGTCCAAGTAGGACAACAGGAAGAAATTCAGTCCATGACTGCGGATTGGGCGAGGCGAGCAATGCGGCCTTTAGTTGCCTATGAAAACGCTCCACCATCCCATTAGAAGCGGGATGGTAGCTGGTGGTGCATATATGATGCACTCCCAGGATTCGTGATAACTCACGAAATAATGCTGCTTCAAATTGTCGACCATGATCCATAGTCAAGCTGGACGGTACGCCGAACCTAGAAACCCAACCAGAAACGAAAGCTCGTGCAGCAGTCTCAGAAGTAATATCTGCTATAGGAATGGCTTCTGGCCAGCGGCCGAAACGATCGACACAGGTTAAGAGATATGAGAACCCGCGACTCACAGGCCATGGTCCAACCAAATCAAGGTGAACATGGCGAAAACGGGCCTCTGGAGAAGGAAATTGTCCGAGTGGGGCACAAACGTGTGCCTATGGACTTTCGCACTCTGGCACTTCATGCAAGAGCGTGCCCAAGTGGTAATTGATCGCCGCATGTTGGGCCAGAAAAACCGAGCAGTGACAAGTTTTACTGTTGCAGAGATGCCCGGATGTGACAAGGAATGAAGGGCATCAAAAACAGAATGTTGATGGTTCTCAGGTACTAAAGGCCTAGGAGAACCGGTGGATGTGTCACACAATATAGAGCCTTCTGATGAAGGGAGCGGAAGATAGGCAAATTTACAATTGTTGAATTTTGGTGAAGTTAAATCTAACGTCGAGAAAAGAGGTTGGTCCTGTGAAATAGCAAGTAAATCAATTGTTGCAGGAGAGGAAATAGAACTGACAGGGAGTCTCGAGAGAGCATCATCAGGGATGTTCTCCTTCCCTGGCACATGACGAATGTCACCTGTAAACTGTGAAATATAGTCCAGGTGACGGAAAGCACGAGGGGAGAGTTTGTCTGTTTTAGAAGAGAGAGCGAACTTAAGGGGCTTGTGATCAGTATAAATCACAAACTCCCGTCCCTTGAGCTGGTGCTGAAAATGCCGAACAGACAGATAGATTGTTAATAGCTCACGATCAAAAGTACTATATCTGCGTTCGGCAGGCTTCAATTGGCAAGAAAAGAAAGCCAACCTCAGAACCTGAAGCATCCACAGATAAAGAGAGCGGAGCATCAGGAGCCGGATGTGCAAGAACAGGAACGATGGATAATTCCTGTTTGACAGACTCAAAAGCAGACAACGCCTCTGCAGAAAGAGTGAGTTGAGCATCCTTCTTAGAATGGCCTTGTAGTAACCTTGTGAAAGGAAGTAGCTTGTCTACACACCGGTCTATAAATCTTCTGTAGAAGTTGACCATGCCTAAAAAATGCGAAGCTGTCGCAAAGAAGTTGGAGGGGCGATGCGTTGAATGGCATCGACCTTAGCAGGAAGAGGTTTGATCCCATTAGAATCCCTATAGTGTCCCAGAAATTCCAGGGAGGACTGCCCGAAAACACACTTATCGGGGTTTATCTTTACATTATATGCGCGGAGTCATTGAAAAAGTTGCGATAAATGGTGGAGATGATTCTCTTTTGTATCACTAGCGATGAGTATATCATCGACATAGGTGAATACAAAATCAAGTCCACGAACAACTTCATCTATAAATCTTTGGAAAGTGCTTGTCGCATTCCGCAGACCGAAGCTCATGAAAAGAAATTCAAAACAGCCAAAAGGAGTAGCGATGGCAGTTTTGTGACTGTCCTCTGGATTAACTGGAATCTGGTGATAAGCCCGAACCAGATCAATCTTGGAAAATATAGTGCAACCGTGTAGATTTGCTGAAAAATCCTGCTAATTCCTAATTGGATAACGATCTGGGACCGTTACAGCATTGAGTCACCGATAGCCCCCCACCGGACGAAAATCAGAATCACCTTTACGCGCCAAATGAAGGGGAGATGCCCATGGGCTGGTGGAGGGGCGTATCAGGCCGAGTTGAAGCATGTGTTCAAACTCGGCTTTAGCCGTCTTAAGGCGGTCCAGTGCCAAACGTCGTGGACGCGAGAAAACAGGTGGCCCAGTTGTTTTGATATAATGGAGGGTGGAATGAGCGGGCTTCGCCAGCTTGAAAGTGATATCCACCAGCTCCGGAAAGGAACCTAGAAGAGAATGAAAAACAACCCCAGCAGTGGCAATAAAAAATTATGGGCTAAGAGGGGAGTTGGTAGAGCTCTTTGCCGGTGTAGAAAGGGATGTCGAATCGTCGACAAGCCTCCGACGCCGAACATCTACCAACAAGTTAAAATGATTTAAAAAGTCCGCACCCAAAATAGGATGTGGAATGTCAGCTATGACAAAAATCCATTGAAAATCTCTACGAAGACCAATGTCTGGCCGTAGAGAAAGCTGACCAAAAGTTAAACAAACTCTTTAAGTACTAATTTTACTACGCATGTGCACTCGAGGGGATTCCGGTGGTGAAGTCCCTTGCGCATGCGCAGAATAGTACTTCCTCAATGGCGGCTATAATTTCGCGCCACTACAACATCTATATTTATACATCTATAGGAACCTGGCAGGCGTGAAGTGGATTCGATCCACTTTACCCATATTTGAATAGCTAGGCCGAAGCGGTCTCCACCACTTGACCCTTTTCTGACCTCTTCTGCTCCATCTAGAATTGAGGTAAACAAGCTAAATCCTTTGCACTCACTGCCCTGCTTCATGGCTATTTCAACAGGACATTCGCGCTTGGGTTGAGAGTTGCGCTGCCTGCCAAAAGACGAAAATACAGCGACATGTAAAATCACCTCTCGGCACTTTCACAACACCGGACGCACGTTTTCAACACATCCACTTGGATATAGTCGGACCTCTACCACCCTCTCAAAACTATACACATCTGTTAACCTGCATCGACCGCTTTTCTCGATGGCCCGAGGTTTTCCTTCTGTCCGATACTTCAGCGGAAACCGTCGCTAAAGCACTGATATCACACTGGGTATCGCGCTTTGGTGTCCCCGCGACCCTCACGACAGACAGAGGACGGCAATTCGATTCGCGCCCTTTCAGTGAACTCACGCGCCTGATCGGTTCCAAACACTGCCGCACAACAACGTATCATCCAGCGGCAAACGGCATGATAGAGAGATTCCACAGGCAATTAAAAGCAGCCATACGTGCATGTCCAGATATAACCAACTGGATGGAATTCCTTCTTCTTATTCTGCTCGGTATCCGTATATCCGTTAAGGACGACATTGGTCACTCCTCGGCTGAGTTAGTTTACGGCACCACTCTGGCCCTGCCTGGGAAAATGATTGCTCCAGTTCCTCCAAGGGATATTCCTGATCCCACATTTTATGTACATCGTCTACGCGCACATATGTCCCATCTCTCACCTAACGCACCCCGTTCGCAGAAAACCGACACTTATGTTCCCTCGGACATTAACCAATGGACACACGTTTTTATTCGGAACGATGGAATACCATCGCAAATCCGTCCACCGTATTCTGGACCCTACAGAGTACTATGGAGAAAGGAAAAATACTTCCTCGTTGACAGAAATGGCAAGCCAAATACTATTAGTATTGATCGACTTAAGAAAGCTATCGTCGAACCCGAATTCTCCGCATCATAGTCCACTCCGAACCAAACCGACACAGTTTCGTCAACACCTCCCGCAAGTACTTCAACGTCTTCACAGCACCCTCGAACAAGAAGCGGGCGAAGAGTCCGCTGACCAGCGAAATACATACAAGTTTGCTATTTCAAAAAGATTCCAGGCGAGTGATTTACAGGCACCAATGCTTTAATTTCCACACAAACAGCTACAAAATTGATTTATATTTTTTTTTCTTTCAACTGAACATTTTATTCATGAACTGAACATTTTAATCATGAACTGAACATTTATGCATCACCTGAATTTTTTGTCTGCATACCTTCTCAATTTGATTCATATTTTGCATGTACCTTTTCTCGTTCACTTTGAAAATGTATTGTTGCATACACACCCGCATGCACCTTTTCCTCAGTGCCCGGCCTCGCACACGCATCTGCACACATGGTTCATACACACACGAATGCTATCTCTGTCACATTCATGCACCACACATGCCTATCTCGCCTGTTTTCCATGCTCAATGCGCCCTTGTAGACACAACTCATCTCTGTAAGACCCTAGGCTGGTCACGCATACATAGAGAAAGTTGTTTGTCCCTTACAACGCGCTAGCATGTCACACTTTTATTCCTGCACGATCGAGGCTTATAATACCTCATGCACCAGCTGGCAGTCTCAGCCTTACTGCATATTCAATACTGTACACTGTATTTGTAATCAATGCACTAGCATTAGCCTCAGCCTTGTAAGCTCTATTGCACTCATGCACTGGCATCTCTATTATGCATCTACTCTCTTGTTTTGCAACACTTCTGCGTCAGCTCAATTCTTCTCCCGACACAAAGCACGTCGGATGATCACATGCTCTACGCTCATGTTTAGACATAATTTCCCTCCGTTAGACCCTTGTTTGGTCACGTAATTAACAGAGAAAATGATCTGTCTCGCGCATCACTTCAGCATGCTTACACTGTCGTCCTTGCTAACTCAGCAATTAACCACGACAGCAGCACCAGACGCATTTCACCTCCAAGGCATTTCACACACTGCAATCCTGCAGGAAGATCTTTCTTATCATGGATTGAGAATGCGGATTTTGTTCAAAACGGGGGCACCAGTTTTCATTTATGTTTTATGTAGTGTTTTTGGTACCGAAAGACTTTCAAACTTCGTATACTTATCTATTTTGTGTTATAGAACAGAAAAAAATGTTTGTATTCGAATTTATTACATGTAAAAAAATTGTCTTATTTCGATAATTTCAACCAATCACTGACAAGTATTCAGCTGTTTATACTTACTCCTTTGGCAGTTTAAGCGGTGTAAAGCGTATTTAATCTCCATTTATAATTTCGTTAACATCTGCCTGAACTGTATGTGTACAACATTTGCTTTTTTCATTTTCATTCACGCGTGTTTATTTCGTTAACATCTGCCTGAACTGTATGAAAGGTTTATTAGCTACTGCCTAACCCTAACCCTAACCCTACTGCCAATATGCTTCAGCCATTTTTTGACAAGGAAATAATAATTTTATCACCGCCAGAATCGTTTGTTTACGTAGTCAGCACTTAATGTATTCGACTGAATGGACGTCAGTCATTGGTTGAAATTACAGAAATACGACAACTTTAACATGAAATAACTTGCGATGTACGTTTTTTTTTTGTTAAGAAGACTAAGAGAAAAAGATGTTTTATATGACATATTCTACCAGTGTCCCAAGTTTCAAAGTGTTTCGTTAAGAAAATACTGGTGCCCCCGTTTTGAACAAGATCCGAGAATGCACCCACTCGCTCCCCTGAGCTCAATTTTGAAACGTGCCACTGCACTTCTGTATACGCCCTCACGCGCACAAACGCGCCCATTTGCTGTACTGCCCAGTGACTGACTGCACACATTTTAGCACGCAAAGCGACACTGTCCCGTATACACTTCAACGATCCTCTCTCCTGATATACAAAATTTCTCCTCAATCATTCCAGGGCCTTTGTCATGCATTTCTTTGTTTCCTTTCTTCGTTCGCTTCCCTCCCAGGAAGCTTACTGGCGAGGAGAGTGATATAGGAACCTGGCAAGCGTGAAGTGGATTCGATCCACTTTACCCATATTTGAATAGCTAGGCCGAAGCGGTCTCCAACACTTGACCCTTTTGTGACCTCTTCTACTCCATCTAGAATTGAGGTAAACAAGCTAAATCTTTTGCACTCACTGCCCGGCTTCATGGCTATAAAAACAGGACACTCCAAGCAAACTTCTTTCTCTTTTTTAGTGACCAGTGGTCACTTGACGTCTCATGGAGAATGATGCCTGGCTGATCAGCTACAACTTGGCAGAGGGAGAAATAACTTTACTGTCAGCCACTGTCAGACAACGGCGCCCACATTATAACCCTACCATCTCGCTCTCTATACAATTACTGCTATAAAAAAAGGAACATACAGATACAGGCCGAAACTCCTAACCTTGCAGGTTTTATATACTATTACACTGGCCTACCCATCGTGGTATGGCAACCTAGAATGTAACGGCAAAAATAAATATTTTCTTATAAAAAAATGATGTCCATTCAATCTTACAACCGTTACACATCTATACATATACAGCTATACATATACATGTATATATATATACATGTATATGTATATATATACATGTATATATATATATATATATATATATATATATATATATAAACAAATAGTAAATGAGCATATGCATATATACGTACAGGTATGTGCATACCGACATCCACCTGTATGTATAGGTGCATATCTGGGTACAGGACATTGCAAACAAAACAGAGACGAGAAAACACACAAGCCACATAGAGAACATTCTACTTCATCAGCTACCTCCGTTTTAACACCGGCGTTTCGAAGAGCTAGGCAGGACGCATCGTTAAAACAGCTCTTCCCATGGACCGCAAATTAAATTTGTATACGCAAATTAAATCTAGCCATGGAGGAATGTAGCGGCGGACAAAAAACAAGACAGGAAAACAAACAGAAAAGGCTTTACGGCCAGACGAGAAAAATTGTTTGTGTGTGAACGCTGTGAGGCACGAACTTGAAAGTAGGGACGAAATGGTTTGTGTGTTTGCTCGGCGACAGCCAAGGGAGAAAAGGATTATTAACCGGAAGCATGTGACCATGCCGGTGTAAGGGGAAGAGAGAGAGTGGCAGAGGGAGAAACAAAGGGAGGAAGTTGAAGAATAGGTGAGCAACGAGAGGAAAAGAGAAAGAGAGGAAGTACGAGGGGGAAAAAAGAGATACGTAGTAGTAACAGAGGAAGAACGAGAGGGGTAAAGCGAGATACGTAGTAGTAAAGAGGAAGAACGAGGGGAAGAGAGAGTGGTAGAGGGAGAAACAAAGGGAGGAAGTAGAAGAATAGGTGAGCAACGAAAGGAAAAGAGAAAGAGAGGAAGTACGAGGGGGAAAAAAGAGATACGTAGTAGTAACGGAGGAAGAACGAGAGGGGTAAAGCGAGATACGTAGTAGTAAAGAGGAAGAACGAGGGGAAGAGAGAGAGTGGTAGAGGGAGAAACAAATGGAGGAAGTAGAAGAATAGGTGAGCAACGAAAGGAAAAGAGAAAGAGAGGAAGTACGAGGGGGAAAAAAGAGATACGTAGTAGTAACAGAGGAAGAACGAGAGGGGTAAAGCGAGATACGTAGTAGTAAAGAGGAAGAACGAGGGGAAGAGAGAGAGTGGTAGAGGGAGAAACAAAGGGAGGAAGTAGAAGAATAGGTGAGCAACGAAAGGAAAAGAGAAAGAGAGGAAGTACGAGGGGGGAAAAGAGATACGTAGTAGTAACAGAGGAAGAACGAGAGGGGTAAAGCGAGATACGTAGTAGTAAAGAGGAAGAACGAGAAGGGGGAAAATGATAGAGGTAGAGGAAGAGAAAGAGATAGAGTAGCGTCGGAAAATATGAAGTTATGAAAAACTACTTACAATTGGAGACGCTGCGTTCAATCATGTAAAAAGAAATAGTAAAAGAGTATATGCATATATACGTACAGGTATGTGCATACCGACATCCACCTGTATGTATAGGTGCATATCTGGGTACAGGACATTGCAAACAAAACGTAGACGTGAAAACACACAAGCCACATAGAGAACATTCTCCTTCATCAGCTACCCCCGTTTTAACACCAGCGTTTCGAAGAGCTGGGCAGGACGCATCGTTAAAACGGCTCTTCCCATGGACCGCAAATTAAATTTGTATACACAAATTAAATCTTGCCATGGAGGAATGTAGTGGCGGACAAAAAACAAGACAGGAAAACAAACAGAAAAGGCTTTACGGCCAGACGAGAAAAATTGTTTGTGTGTGAACGCTGTGAGGCACGAACTTGAAAGTAGGGAGGAAGTAGTTCGCGTGTTTGCTCGGCGATAGCCAAGGAAGAAAAGGATTATTGACCGGAAGCATGTGACAATGCCGGTGTAAGGGGAAGAGAGAGAGTGGCAGAGGGAGAAACAAAGGGAGGAAGTAGAAGAATAGGTGAGCAACGAGAGGAAAAGAGAAAGAGAGGAAGTACGAGGGGGAAAAAGAGATACGTAGTAGTAACAGAGGAAGAACGAGAGGGGTAAAGCGAGATACGTAGTAGTAAAGAGGAAGAACGGGAGGGGTAAAAATGAGAGAGAAAGAGGAAGAGATAGAGTAGCGTCGGAAAATATAAAGTTACGAAAACTACTTACAAATAGGTGACGCTGCGTTCAGGCATGTAAAAACAAGTAACTTCATATATATATATATATATATATATATATATATATATATATATATATATATATATATATTGGAAGGTTTGGAGGTGATGTACAGAAATTATATTATAGAAAAAAATTAAGGTACTCAGAAATCTGGATGTTTGTACATTTACAGATTTTTATTAATGTCACATGTTTTATAAATTAAATAAAGCGCTTTTCACCTAATCGCGTAGGATTTTCAAATTATTTTGCGTTCACCTTGCGGTGAGGTCTCTTTATATAGTTTTATTGAGTTTGTAGGGGTGGAGAGAGAGATATATCGGATAGTAAGAGAGGGTGAGGAATGGAGGGAAAAGTGAGAGAGAGAGAGAGAGTGTGAGTGTGTGTTTTTTTGTGTTGGTGTGTGTGTGTGCGTGTGTGTGTCGATGGGAAAGAGAAAAGAAGAAAATTGTGTTTAAAGCTGGTCAGTTCTTTTCAATGATAAGTTTATTTTTGGCCTTTTAAAGAAATGGCAAAAGCAGGTGTGATTGTTATGAAGAAGTTGTTTTTCAAAAAGAATCTTTGGTGTCATTGTCTTCCTTTCCTGAGCGTCCAATAATACTATCCATATCACGTCCTCACTTTGTTGTTTTTTTGTTTCTTTGTTATTGTGTTTTTGAACTATATATATATATATGTATGTAACGGTTGAGACTGGTTGCTATTGCAGTAATTCTCTTGTTCGGGTTCACCAATTGTAACGGTAGATGTTTTTGGTTGTAGCGATGATGATTTTGTGTAGTTACCAATTGTAACAGGTTATAAGATGAACGATGAACAGTGATCGAAGTTGTAAAGAAATACTTATTTGCCGTTACTTTAATAAATGTCATACCACGACGGGTAGGTTAGTGTAATAGTATAACACAGTTCGTAAAGCATGCAAGGTAAATAAAGTTGATTTCGGCCTGTATATGTGTGTACACTTTCTCATAGTAGTAAACAGACAAAGACGGTCAGGTTACAGAGAAAAGGATGCGAGCTAGTGATAGTTATAGAGTCGAGGGTAGTGGTGTTTCATAGTTGGCTGGTTGTAACCTTCTTTCTCCCTCTGGTCGAGGTTCCAGTTGGTCAGCCAGACTTCGTTGTCAATGAGTCGTCACCGACTGGTGACTAAACTGTTGAGTCGTCACCGACTGGAGACTAAACTGTTGAGTCGTCACCGACTGGAGACTAAACTGTTGAGTCGTCACCGACTGGTGACTAAACTAACTTTTTGTTTGGGGTTTCCTTGCTTTTATAACAATCCAGAAAGATAGATATATTATTGAGAACAATGGATTCAGTTGGT
Source organism: Octopus bimaculoides (assembly GCF_046866305.1). Classification (NCBI taxonomy): domain Eukaryota; kingdom Metazoa; phylum Mollusca; class Cephalopoda; order Octopoda; family Octopodidae; genus Octopus; species Octopus bimaculoides. The sequence continues at coordinate 201,698,157 of NC_142928.1, forward strand.
GGTCCTGTTATCTCTATTCTAGCTTTTGGTGAAGTAGAAGAGGTTAGAAAGGGTCAAGTGGTGAAGACATTATATCGGCCTAGCTAAAGGCATCTGGAAAATATTAAACTGCTGTCAGAGAAAAAACCATTGTTCCACCGTGGGAAAAGTTCTGTTGCAGTGTTGATTTAAATTTTGCTATAGTGGATCGAATCCACTTCATGCATGCAAGATCCACTAGGGTCCCCCGATCCCTTATCTGGTGGTCAATGAGGAAACTTGGGATAGAAGAATGGCTAGTGAGAGCTGTGCGAGCCATGTACAGAGATGCGGCCAGTAAGGTGAGGGTTGGAAACGAGTACAGCAATGAATTCCGGGTAGAGGTAGGGGTCCACCAAGGTTCCGTCCTCAGCCCCCTATTATTTACCATAGTCCTCCAGGCAATCACAGAGGAGTTCAAGACAGGTTGCCCCTGGGAGCTCCTCTATGCTGATGACCTTGCCCTAATTGCGGAGTCACTATCAGAACTAGAGGAGAAGTTTCAGGTGTGGAAGCAAGGTCTAGAACTGAAGGGCCTTAGAGTCAACCTAGCTAAAACCAAAATCCTAATAAGTAGGAAGGTAGATAAAACACAAACCCCTTCAGGTAGATGGCCCTGCTCAGTATGTAGAAAAGGAGTAGGTAGTAACTCTATAAGATGTACCCGGTGCAAGCTATGGACACATAAGAGGTGCAGCAACATCAAAGGCAGGTTAACTAGCAAGTTAGTTTTTGTTTGTGGCAGATGTTCAGGTGCAATAAAGACTGCAAACAAACAGGAAACAACTTCTATCTCATTCCAGGGTGAAAAACTAGAGGTAGTCGATAGCTTCCGCTATCTGGGCGACCAAGTTAGTAGTGGCGGTGGGTGCGCTGAAAGTGTAGCTGCTAGAATAAGAATAGCCTGGGCAAAGTTTAGAGAGCTCTTACCCCTGCTGGCGACAAAGGGACTCTCACTCAGAGTAAAAGGCAGACTGTATGACGCATGCGTACGAACAACCATGCTACATGGCAGTGAAACATGGGCTGTAACTGCTGAGGACATACGTAAGCTCGCAAGGAATGAAGCCAGTATGCTCCGTTGGATGTGTAATGTCAATGTGAATACCCGTCAGAGTGTAAGTATCTTGAGAGAAAAGCTGAACATTAGAAGCATCAGTTGTGGCGTGCAAGAGAGACGATTGCGCTGGTATGGACATGTGGTGAGAATGGAGGAGGATAGCTGCGTGAAAAAGTGCCACACCCTAACAGTTGAGGGAACCCGTGGAAGAGGTAGGCCCAGGAAGACCTGGGCTGAGGTGGTGAGGCAAGACCTTCGTACATTGGGCCTCACCGAGGCGATGACTACGGACCGAGACCTTTGGAAATGGGCTGTGCGTGAGAAGACCCGGCAAGCCAAGTAAGATCGTTGCCAGTGCCCCTGGACTGGTTCTTGTGCGGGTGGCACATGAGATGCACCATTTTGAGCGTGGCCGTTGCCAGTACCGCCTGACTGGCTCCTGTAGGATTTTCGAGCGAGATCGTTGCCAGTGCCCCTGGACTGGCTTGTGCGGGTGGCACATAAAAGACACCATTTCGAGCGTGGCCGTTTTCGTGCGGGTGACACGTAAAAGCACCCACTACACTCTCTGAGTGGTTGGCGTTAGGAAGGGCATCCAGCTGTAGAAACTCTGCCAAATCAGACTGGAGCCTGGTGTTGCCATCCGGTTTCACCAGTCCTCAGTCAAATCGTCCAACCCATGCTAGCATGGAAAGCGGACGTTAAACGATGATGATGATGATGATGATATACATCTATATGTATATACATCTATATATATACATTTGTGCAAATGTATACACACACACGTATATATATATATACATATATATATATATACTCTTTTACTTGTTTCAGTCAGTTGACTGCGGCCATGCTGGAGCACCGCCTTTAGTCGAGCAAATCGACCCCAGGACTTATTCTTTGTAAGCCTAGTACTTATTCTATCGGTCTCTTTTGCCGAACCGCTAAGTTACGGGGACGTAAACACACCAGCATCGGTTGTCAAGCGATGTTGGAGGGACAAACACAGACACACAAACACACATATATACATATACATATATACGACGGGCTTCTTTCAGTTTCCGTCTACCAAATCCACTCACAAGGCTTTGGTCGGCCCGAGGCTATAGTAGAAGACACTTGCCCAAGGTGCCACGCAGTGGGACTGAACCCGGAACCATGTAGTTGGTAAGCAAGCTATTTACCACACAGCCACTCCTGCGGCTATATATATATATATATATATATATATCATCATCATCATCATCATCATCATCGTTTAACGTCCGCTTTCCATGCTAGCATGGGTTGGATGCTTTTACTGAGGGCTGGTGAACCAGATGGCTGCACCAGGCTCCAATCTGATCTGGCAGAGTTTCTACAGCTGGATGCCCTTCCTAACGCCAACAACTCCGAGAGTGTAGTGGGTGCTTTTACGTGCCACCGGCACTAGGGCCAGTCAGATAGTACAGGCAACGGCCACGCTCAAAATGGTGTATTTTACGTGCGACCCGCACAGGAGCCAGTTCAGCGGCACTGGCAACGATCTCGCTCGAATGTCTTTACACCTGCCAAGAAGGCGACGCTGGGCACAGGTGTCATCCCGATTTCGCTTTCGCTTGCCCCAACTTGTCTTCGCAAGCCGAGTTTCGTGTCCAATGAAGGAGACTACGTTGGCCATGGGTGCCAGTCGTCGAATTTGGTTCGATTTCGATTTCACTTGCCTCAACAGGTCTTCGCAAGCGGAGTTTAGTGTCCAATGAAGGAAAGGTACACATAAGTGGGCTGGCTACACCCCTGGCAGAGGCCTTGGATTTAGGTCTCAATTGGTTTGCCGGGTCTTCTCACGCACAGCATATTTCCAAAGGTCTCGGTCAGAAATCATCGCCTCGGTGAGGCCCAATGTTCGAAGGTCGTGCCTCACCACCTCATCCCAGGTGTTCCTGGGCCTACCTCTTCCACAGGTTCCATCAACTGCTAGGGTGTAGCACTTTTTCACACAGCTATCCTCAACCATTTTCGCCATACCAGCGCAATCGTTTCTCTTGCACATCACAACTGATGCTTCTTAGATTCAACTTTTCTCTCAAAGTACTTACACTCTGTCTAGTATACACAGTGACATTACACATCCATCGGAGCATACTGGCTTCATTCCTTGCGAGCCTACGCATCTCTTCAGCAGTCACGGCCCATGTTTCACTGCCATGAAGCATAGCTGTTCGTACACATGCATCATACAGTCTGCCTTTTACTCTGAGAGAGAGACCCTTTGTCTGCAGCAGAGGTAAGAGCTCTCTGAACTTTGCCCAGGCTATTCTTATTCTAGCAGCTACACTTTCAGTGCACCCTCCCCCGCTACTAACTTGGTCACCTAGAAAGCGGAAGCTATCAACTACATCTAGTTTTTCTCCCTGGAATGTGGCAGAAGTTATTTTCTGCACATTCACAGTGCTTATAGCTTCTGAACATCTGCTACATACAAAAACTAACTTCCTAGTTAACTTGCCTTTGATATTGCTGGACCTCTTATGTGTCCATAGCTTGCACTGGGTGCATCTTATAGAGTTTCTACCTACGCCTTTTCTACAGATCGAGCAGGGCCATCTACTTGAAGGGGTTTGTGTTTTTTCTACCTTCCTACTTATTAGGACTTTGGATTTAGCTAGGTTGACTCTAAGGCCCTTCGATTCTAGTCCTTGCTTCCACACCTGAAACTTCTCTTCTAGTTCTGGTAGTGACTCAGCAATTAGTGCAAGCTCATCAGCATAGAGGAGCTCTCAGGGGTATCCTGTCTTGAATTCCTCTGTTATAGCCTGGAGGACTATGATAAATAGGCGGTGGCTGAGGACAGAACATTGGTGGACCCCTACCTTCACTCGGAATTCTTACTATACTCATTGCCAACCTTCACCTTACTGACAGTGCCTCTGTACATGGCTCGCACAGCTCTCACTAACCATTCTTCTATCCCTAGTTTCCTCATTGACCACCAAATGAGGGATCGGGGGACCCTGTCAATGAAAACCAGGTACAGAGGTTTATCCTTGGCTAGGTATTTCTCTTGCAGCTGTCTTACCAGAAATATAGCATCAGTGGTGCTTTTCCCTGGCACAAACCCAAACTGCATCTCATCTAAACTGACCCGCTCCCTGAGTAGTTGGGCTATGACCCTCTCTGTAACTTTCATAACCTGATCTAATAACCTGATACCTCTGTAATTATTTGTATCTAAACTATCACCTTTACCTTTGTAGCAGTTGACTATGGTGCTGCTACACCAGTCATTGGGTATGACTCCCTTATGAATCACCTGGTTAACAATAAGGGTGACTAGGCTATAGCCGACACTGCCAGATATTTTGAGCATCTCTGCAGTGATTCCTGATGGGCCGGAGGCTTTCCCTGTCTTTATACTCTTAGATACTTTATTTACCATGGTACTGTCAACTCGAATCGCTGGTCCCTCTGTTGGGTCTACATTCGGCAGACTCTTTTTCTCCCATTCATTCTATTTATTGAGCCATCTTTCATAGTGGTGTCTCCAAACCTCTCTCTTTGCAGCCTCATTTAGTGCAAGTGAACCATCATCCATGCAGACACATTTCTCTCCCACGACATCACGATTCTCTCTCACACACTGTCTTGCAACACAAAACACTTCAAGTCTTTGGTCCTCACGGCACAGAACATTGGCAATTTATTTTCTTATCTGCTTCTCCTCTGGCTAAGTAAACCTGTCGCTTAGTTTCCCTTCTGGCAGTCTGATACAATTCCCTGCTACCACCGTTCTTCCAAGCCTGTTTCTTTTGTCTGATAGCCCTGTCAACCACATTGTTCCATCACCACGTTATTTTGGGTCGAGAGGGGACTTTGCACCATCCACAGATCTGGTCAGTGGCCCTCAGCAGGTTGTCTCGTAGAAAGGTCCAGTTGTCTTCTACATTGTATGAAGCTACATCCCCCTCTATTTCATCAAAGGCTTCGAGTAATAAGTCTCTAAATTTCTGTCTATTCGCAGGATCTTTGAGCTTCCAGACCCTTCTCCTCCAAGCTGGTCGTCTTTTCGGCAACCACGTTGCCCGTATTACATGCAATTGGAGGATGAGACTTTTCTCTTATATTTCCTCTAAGGAACTGGAATAGATATGATTCGAATTTCATCAAAATTGCACATGAAGGTTCTTTCCCTCTTTACACACCATAAAAAATTCTAATCATGAGACATGTATCCCATACTATTGATCTTTATGCGCATATTCCAAAATTCCAGTCTTCTGGAACCTGTAAAAAGGGTTTTACTCCTGAAAAATGGAGCTCATGGAGCTCTAAAATTTGGGAATGAAGGCCCCTATTGGTGGTGGGTGTGTTAATGTCAACCAGAGAAGTTGAATTGTTGGGAATGTTTTTAACTTGGGTCTTAAAGTATGCCTGTATATATGTGAGAGTATAGTTTCACTTTAATAGTTTTAGTATGAAATTGAAAGTATTAAAGTGAAAGTATCTAACAATACAGTAGCGACATGTTATTGTTTCACTTTTGACAGGTAATACTGAAATAGTGGAGGAGATATGATATTGGTGTGGGCTCAAACTATGCAAGAAGTTTAAAATGTTTTTGGCTTAAGACACTACATGGACCCCAATTAAGGCATGTGTAAATTTGGAATGAAATTGATTGTGTAGTTCTCGAGTTTTAGGGATTCACACAGACACACATTCTCATCTTTATATATATAGATATATATACACACACATATATATGTATATCAATATAAATACATGAAAGTCAATGAAGTTTGGTAAAAGAAGGTGATCATGTACATACTTTCTTACTGTTGTCATTAGAACACCTCGTTGTAAACTATATTCCTTGTTTTTTTCTTGTGGAGTATATGCATATAGGTTTGTTTTGATTTCCATTCTTGAGCAGCCAGCATACAGTTGTCCATGTGAGAAGCAGGGCTCTTCCAAGAGAAGACCAGCTACAGAGAGGGTTTGACCCTGAGATTTGTTAATGGACATGGCCAAAGTGACACTAAGGGGGAATTGCAGTCTTCTGAATGTAAAAGGAATGTCTGCTCCTGATGGAATAAGAGGAATTCTTGGAATAAAGACGTCATCATCTTTTCCACATCCAGAAAGAATGGTAGACTCGATAACGTGTGACATCATCTTCATTATCACGAGTCGTGTTCCATTGCAAAGTCTTGGTGGTTCCAGATTGCGAAGTAGCATAACAGGCGTTCCAACTTTAAGTGATAATATGTGGGGAGGTAGTCCAGGAGGCTCCAACGAATTGAGAAAATCAGGAGGATAGTTCACCACTTCATTTGTATCTGGATCTGTATCAACAGACTTCTAAGTTTGAAGACTGCCGGGAAGAGAATGCATCAGCTGTTGATTAATTTTTTGTAACAGCTACGTTTTTTGGAGCTAATATTGCTCTTTCACACAGCCAATTGTGATTTAGATAGTTTTCTTTGAAGTTGGGAAAGACTTTGTGTTTGAGGTCATCTACAGAATTAACAACAGAGAAAAATGGCCATACCTCCATTTCTCCTGCAGCGTCGAGAGGCACCTTGCCATCACCAATTGTCAAAATGTCCTGTGCAAACTTTTTGGACATTCGGTCGCCGTGTAACTGAGCTCTCATATTAGTATTAAGACTGAGGATGGTAACATGATGCCACAGGGTAGAGGACTTTAGGCATGCTTGGACCTCATCTGCTCTAGTGCCTTTCGGAATGACAGGAAGAGTTTGGCTGAGATCACCTGACAACAGAAGCATAACACCTCTCCCATTGGAGCGTGACAGTCTCGGATGTCTTTCAGGGCTCTATCTAATGCTTCCAGAGCTCCCTTGTGAGCCATGGTGCACTCATCCCAGACAATTAGATGACACCTTTGAAGTACCTGCCCCTGATCTGAGCTTTTGGTGATGTTGCATGAAGGCATCTCGGATGCTGCTAAATTTAGAGGGAGTTTGAAAGTGGAGTGTGCTGTCCTGCCACCGGGTAACAAAGTAGCTGCAATCCCAGAGGAAGCCACAGCTACTGCAATGTCCTGATGCTGCCTAACTTCTGCAAGGAGAAGCTTTGTTATAAATGTTTTCCCTGTCCCTCCAGGAGCATCAAGGAAGAAGATTCGTCCATCACGTTGGCGTACACTGTTAATAATAGTTGTGTAGGCCTGCAGCTGGTCCGGAAGTAATTTACGCTCGTTTTCAGCAATGTAGTTTGAAGGCGCTTGAGTGTAAAATAGAGTGAAGCGAAGCAAAAGCTTGCTCGGCGCCCGCATTACGGAAAATTATGGAATTAATTTGAAAGAAGTGAAAAGGTAAAAATCAGGAGTATGGACACTGAATGGAAAAGGAACGGTATTATTGTATCAGAATTGGAAAGTCCATGATGGAAAACATATGAATGCGGTGGAAAAGAAAGAAAGAAAAGTGTTGGGAGTTGATATGCAGGTGTACTTGTAGACATGAAAAGATTTTGTTTGTATTTGTAAGCCGTGGTGCTAGCAGAGAACAGGTATTTACGAAAAGCCGTTACGCGGTAGCAATGCATGTTAGAAATAGCAGTGAAATGTTAAATATTGATGCAATTTAGAAACGAAAAAAGGTTACGTACCGAATTCAGCAGAATGAATGTGCTTTAGTTGGTCAAGATTGCTTTGATATAAAAATGTTGTGAAGAGAAGATGATAGCAATTGTAAGAGGAGAGGAGACAGTGATTATGAATTTTGCTCCCAATGTTATTTGCCTGGAAATGAATTCTGTCGTATATATATAAGAAAGCAGCCAGCTAGAAGGATGAAGATATCAGTGGTGCTATAGTGGCGTGGGGTCGTTTTAAGTCTCCCTACGCTAGGAAGGTTAGAGGTGAAGTGGATGACAATATATTTCACTTGAGAAGGTAGTATCTGTTATCATATTCCATTGTCCCGTAGTGGGAAGTAAGTTTTATTTCACTGTGGTGGTAAGGAAATGAGAATGAAATGTAAGTGGACAATATTTTTGAGATAGCGGTTAAGTGGTGCTATAGTCGTATGGGGTCGTTAGAACTGTGGGTACGGTAGGAAGGTTACAGTTGAAGTGGATGACAATGTATTTCACTTGACAACGTAGCATGTGGTTAATGTCTGTTACCATCTTCCATTGTATCGTCGTGACAAGTAATTTTTATTTGCCTGTCGTGGTACTTAAATGAGAATGAGATGTAAAGGGACAATGTTTTTGAGATTCCGGTTTGAATGTAAAGCAGGTCTGAAAGGGGTCCCAACAGTTATTCGTAGCAGTGGTAGAGTGTTTATGAGGGGTGTAAAGTCTCCATGAAGGAGTATTTGTAACTTCTAAGATGAAATTTTAGAAATATTACTTTATTTGTATGTAATATGTATGGTTAAAATTTCATCAACATCAAAAATATATGAATTTTCATGGGGGTTATGGCCCTTATGCATAGAATATAACTTCCAAATTTACATGTATGCATATAGATCTATTTATATACGTATATATATACATCTATATGCATACATATATACATATACATCTCTCTCTCTCTATATATATATATGTATATATATTAAAACTTAGAGAATGGAATAAAACGTATATGGGATCTTTTTGGTTTGACGGGCAACATTTTTCATTTATATTTTATGTAGTGTTTTTGGTACCGAAACACTTTCAAACTTCGTATACTTGTATATTTTGTGTTATAGAACAGATGAAAAATTTTTGTATTCGAAGTTATTTCATGTAAAAAGTTGTCGTATTTCGGTAATTTCAACCAATAACTGATGTCTATTGAGGTGAAAACAATTACTGCCGTAAGAATGTAAACAACATTTTCTAACGGTGTTATGGGATCTTTTCCCTTGAATAAAATTAGTGCCGTTGTTTGTCAACAACTATTCGTGTTACTGTTATTTATGACATCGTTCGTGCGTTTGTACTGGTTTTAGCTTTATGGTTTTAGGGTTAGGGTTCGGGTTTTAGAGTTAGGGTTAGTTTTAGGATTACGGTTAGGGTTATGATTATTTTCGCCATAACCTCACTCATAACCCTAATCCTAAAACCCTATAACTCATAACCATAACCCTAACCCAAACGCACGAACGATGTCATAAATAACAGTACCGCCGATAGTTGATGTTGACAAACAACGGCACTAATTTTATTCAAGGGAAAAGATCCTAAAACACCGTTAGAATATGTTGTTTACATTCTTACGGCACTAACTGTATCCAGCTGAATAGACGTCAGTGATTGGTTGAAATTACACAAATACGACAACTTTAACATGAAATAACTTAAGAACTAATTTTTCCCAACAACACTAAGAGAAAAAGATGTTTTGTATGACATATTCTACCAGTATCCCAAGTTTGAAAGTGTTTCGTTAAGAAAACAAGTGTTGCCCGTCAAACCAAAAAGATCCCGCATATGTTAAATGAATTCTTTTATTTCCAACATATGTTTCGAAGATTACAAATTATACCTTCCATAGGAATCGGTGATGTTATGAATGTAATCTTCTCTTCAGGGAAATGCATGGGAACCAGCTTAAACGTAAAACCTTTTAACCGAATATGAGAGCTGTAGTTGGAAAAGGTTGCTATGTAATTTATTTGAAAAAGCCGTTGGCGGTTGAGACGCTACTAGACAGTACGTTGGACAAGAAGGGAAGGAAAGAAGGAAAGAAAAAAAGAAAGAAAAATTAGAGTAAAGTTGGGAGATAATAAAATGATTTAAATCCGATAAAAATTGGAGAGGAATGTTATGTAAATAATGGGATCGTAAAGGGGAGTTAATCTTGTATTTCTACAAATAGTGTTGACATAAATGTGTACAATCATATATATACATGTATACGCAAATATATACACACATGTTGGAAATAAAAGTATGCAGTTAACATATGCGTTTTACTCCATTCTCTAAGTTTATATATACTCAAGTACCCAAAATAACAAGGAGTTTCTACCTCATAAACAGGAGTTACACCACAGTTATTTTGTGATCTTTGCTACCCTGGTATCTATTAAGCAATTTATTTTGTCCGAGTTATTTATTAATTAGGAGAAAATAAATACATATAATATATATATATATATATATATATAGGAGAGTATTGTAGTTCGCTTGAAGCATTGTGTATTGTTTGTAAAGAATAAAAGTTTAGGAAGGTATAATAATGCAATATACAACAAAAAATGGACTGTATACCTGTTGTAACTTGGTAAACTGTAGTCCGATGATATTTCGGAATTAGAATTCCTTCTTCAGATCTTAATTTGCTGGAGTCTCTGCTATAAACTGTTTTCCAACGGTTTTTCTTGTTTCTGAAGCGTCTCAGGAGTGGTCTCACGAAGCTTCTTCTGGAATTCCTCATGAGAAGTGCGTGAGGTCGGCTGTTTCAATCTCGTGTGTGTTGTGTTGATACATCTATGGCGCTGCTTCTAAGTTATGTCTTATACGTGCAGCTTCTCTCTTTTTCTTTTTCTTTTTTTTTCCCTTCTTTTTTTTTGTTGTAAACATATATGAGCATGTTATTAAGAATTAAACTACACACATCCAGATGTAGCTAAATAATATATTGATTAGCGACTTCCATCCTGTTGTTAATTTGAGGTCCTAGTTTGTGTATGAGTAAAGCTTCCTTGATTCTTAAATTACCCAAATTTCTTTCATATAATAGCCTGAGCAAGACTTCCTTTTGTACATCCCAAAGCCGCCACTTTTATATTTTTCTTTCGACATAAACCCCCGTTTTCGGCTACGGAGAATACGAATCTGCTAGAGTTTTAGGTTTAGGGAAAAAAGTCCAAAATGAATAAATGGGTGGGGTGGGGGGGCAAATTTCAAAATGCCAATTTTTGACAATTTTCCGGAATTTTCATATCCAATACCGTTTTTTTTTTTTTGCGAAAACAGAAATAAAAAATTAAAAATTTGGGAGGAAATCTTTTCAATAGCGTGTATGTGTATGTATGCAGACAGGTAAAAATTTACTTACCTCTTTGCTGTCAAAAAGATGGATCAATTCTCAACAAAACACACTTTTGTGCTGGATCAGTGGAACTTTCTACCAGTGTTTTACGAAAAACCAAAAACAAAACTCTTTCGCGCCCAAACTAATTTTTGCGTGGATGGGGGCAGGGGAAGGCAAATGAGCGATGTCTCATTCTCTGCTCCCTCTGTCTGTCTGTCTCTGTCTCTGCCTCTCTCTCTCTCTCTCTCTCTATATATATATATATATATATATATATATATAGGTGAGAAAGTTGGTATGTGAAAGCACGTGGTTGGATGTATAAAAGATAATAAGAGTGAAAAAAACTACAGAAGGCTTGTGTTAAATGGTTAAAGTATATATTTAAATTAAGTCAGAAAAATGTTATAAAATTTTTTTGGTATATAAACATTGTATTTGGAGAAATAACCGGTTTCGTGTTGTCTTTTCAAATTTCTCTACCTCATTGTAACATGTGTTCGCTCCAGTCTGAAAAGAAGAGTTCTAGACAGGGGGAGGTAATTAGGGATTTCTTCCGGTATAAGGGAGATAATCGAAATGTAGGGGTGGTAGATTTTGATTAATTTACCATGGTTTTGTTCTATATTTTTTTCCCTCTCAGTGGGGTGATGAATTTCCTTATTTAAAAGTGTTAGCAATGGTTAAGTTTGGGTTTGTATTTTTGAATGAAGAAGGTTTCCTTATTCAATCTAATTTGTGTTGGTGTTCTAATGGCACATTGATAGAATGGAAAGATTATAAATCGTGGTAGCATTTGTTTTGCGCATTTCTCGATATGCTCACTAAAAGGTATCATTCGGTTTTCTGGGTGTGCAATCTGCTGTCGATGCAGAGTGCATCTACGTGTGAGCACGTATATGTATAGATATATATATATATATAGATCTATATGCATACATGTATATGTATACATATGTGTAGATGTATATGTATAGATGTACATGTAATATGTACACATATATACACATATATACATGGATACAGATATCTATACATATATACACCCATTACACACACATACACATGCACACAAACACACACATTAGTCATTTGTTTTCTTATCCAACACTACGTCAAAAGTACTGAATGGATCTTTATGAAATTTGGAAATTATATTCTATGCATAACGGTCATAACCCCCATTTAGGGTCCATGTAGTGTCTTAGGCCCCCAAAAATTTTAACTTCTTGCATAGTTCGAGCCCACAGCAATATCATATCTCCTCCACTATTTCAGTATTACGTGTCAAAACTGAAATAATAACATCACTCTACTGTAATGTCAGATACTTTCACTTTGACACTGAAACTATTCCACTATTTCAGTATTACCTGTCAAAAGTGAAACAATAATATGTCGCTACTGTAATTTCAAATACTTTCACTTTAATACTTTCAATTTCATACTGAAACTATTAAAGTGAGACTACACTCTCACATATGTACAGGCATACTGTAAGACCTAAGTTTAAAATATTCCCAACAATTCAATTTCTCTGGTTGACATTAATACACCCACTCCCTTCATTCCCACATTTTAGAGCTCCATGAGCTCCATTTTTCAGGAGAAAAATCCTTTTTACAGGTTCCAGAAGACTGAAATTTTGGAAAATGGGCATGAAGATCAATAGTATGGGATACATGTCTCAAGATTAGAATTTTTTTAGGGTGTGTAAAGAGGGAAAGAACCCTCATATGCAATTTTGATGAAATTCGAATCATATGTATTCCAGTTCCTTACAGAAAAGTCTCATTCTTCAATTGCATGTAACACGGGGAACGCCGGGTATCTCTGGTAGTATATATATATATATATATATATATATATATATATATATATATATATATATATATATATATATATATATATATATATATATATATATATATATATACGAGGGTTGCATGAAAAGTTTTGAGCCTAACGTAGAATCGGGGCTGCTATATAGTTGAAACAATTTTTTCTGGTAAGTACAATCTTTTCGGAGTCATTCTTGCTCATTTTCATGATTCTGATATTTCAATTTTTTTTTTGTTGCAGATTTTTGAATAAACAAGCTTCGAATTTACAAGGAAAATGGAGAAAATGGAGTATCGTGCTGTCATAAAGTATCTTCATTTGAAAGGCATGACTCCATCAAAAATCTATGAATATATGGTGAGAACCTTAACAGACAATGCTCCTTCATATGGAACAGTCAAACACTGGGTAAATGAACTCAGGCGTGGCAGGGAGAGCGTGGAAGATGATCCAAGACCAGGGAGACCTCCAACTGCAACCGCCAAGGACAACCTTTACCTTGCTCTTGGTATGATAATGCAAGATCGCTGAATATCATGTCGTCAGGTAGCCGAGAGATTGGGCATCTCAACTGATAGAGCAGACAACATTGCGACAAAAGAACTTGGGCTCTCAAAGGTTCCTGAAAGGAAGGTCCCTCGCCTTTTGATTCCTGAACAGAAACGCACCAGGTGCACTTTGTCCGCGAGCAATCTGGAACTGTTTGAAGCTGATGAAGAGAATTTTCTTGCTCGTTTCATTACTATGGACGAAAGTTGGGTCCATCATTACCAGCCTGAAACCAAAGAACAATCAAAGCAGTGGAAACACACATCTTCATCTACCCCAAAGAAGGCCAGGGTCATTCCTTCAGCTGGCAAGGTCATGGCGTCCGTTTTTTTGGGGGGGGATTCTCAAGGTGTCTTGCTGATCGATTACCTTGAAAAGGGTCAAACCGTGACAGGGCTGTATTATTCTTAGCTACTGAAACACCCATGAGGAGCAATCAAAGAAAAAAGGGCCGGGAATGCTCACCAGGGGAGTCCTTTTTCGTCACCTCAGTGATTGCCATAGCAACAATTCGTGATTGTGGATACGAACTTGTTCCCCATCCGCCTTATTCGCCAGACTTAGCCCCCTCTGACTTTCATCTATTTCCAAAAATGGAAAAAAGCCCTGGCTGGTCGCCATTTTGCCAGTGACAATGACGTCATAGACGCTGTAGGAAGTTTCTTGGAGTTTCCAAACAAAAGAGTTCTTCTATGCCGGGATAATGGCGCTTCAGCACTGCTGGAGAAAGTGTTCAGTCATCGAGGGGGACTATGTTGAAAAATAAATCATCAGAAGTCTTGTACTATGTTTTGTTTTGTTTTTGCTTTTTTTTGAGGTTCAAGACTTTTCAGACACCTCTCGTATATCTATAAAATTTAGATAATAAGGGTGATAAATTGGATATTAATTTAACACTAATTTAAAACCAGTGGCCTAGCATAAAGAAAAATCTGAAAATTCAAAAAAATTGTATTACATACGTATATATATATGTATTTAATAATGAACCATTTCTTATCTCTCTCACCTCTCTCCCAGTCCTCTCTCTCTCAGTTTTACAGCTTCATACCAGCGTTTTAAGAAAGAACAAAAACAAAAATCTTTCGCGCCCAAACTAATTTTTCCGTGTGGGGGTGGAGGAAGAAAGATGAACGATTTAAAATAAATATATCTTAATTGTTGTGTGAGAAAGTATATATATTTTGATGATAAAATATATTATCTTTCAAAAACATCCTAAATTTATAGACTACTAGCAGAAATACCCGGCTTTGCCCGGGTTAAAGAGAATAATGAAATCTAAAAACGCCGTCTAGACTACGCAACCCTCAACTGTTAGTAGCTACGATACCATATTTCTACATTAATAACTTTCCAATCCATGCCAGCATGGAACATAGAAATTAAGTGGAATGCCAGTCTCTCATCCAGGAGGGCCTTGAAATCAATGTTACCAACTGGGGACTATGTGTGTCGCAGTGATAATAAAAAGACCCAAATGAGGTCTGCAACGAAATAATTTTACTCAACACTTTGCAAGTGAATCAGTGGAGGCAAAGATGCGTCTCATTTACTTGACAATTTATGCACCACATTGCAGAAATCACAATGAAAGTATATCTGAAAGGGTAGTCTTACACTGTTGTACCGTTGAATTACAAATAATGCTCATCTGTTATGTTAGGGTTAAAATTTCATCAACATCAAAAATATATGAATTTTCATGGGAGTTATGGCCGTTATACATAGAATATAATTTCCAAATTTCATAAAGATCCGTTCAGTACTTTTGACGTAGTTTTGGATAAGAAAACAAATGACTAATGTGTGTGTTTGTGTGTGATGGGTGTATATATGTATAGATATCTGTATACATGTATATATATGTATATATGTGTACATATTACATGTACATCTATATATATATACATCTACACATATGTATACATATACATGTATGCATATAGATCTATATCTATATATATCTATGCATATACGTGTACATATACATGTATATGTATACATATACATCTCTTTCTCTCTTTCTCTCTCTCTGAAAGTATCTGTAATTACAGTATCGAAATGTGATTGTTTCAGTTAGTGGAATAACGTGTACATATACATCTATATGTATACATATACATCTCTCTCTCTCTCTCTCTCTCTCTTTCTCTCTCTCTCTGAAAGTATCTGTCATTACAGTATCAAAATGTGATTGTTTCAGTTAGTAGAATAGTTTCATTTTTAAAGTGAAAGTATTTGACATGAGTGTTTTTCTTTCACTTTTGACACGTAATACTTAAATAGTGGAGGAGATATTATGTTGCTGTGGGCTCGAACTCTGCAAGAAGTTAAAATTTTTTTTGACTAAAACACAACTGGAACACTAAGTAAGGCATCTGTAAAATTTGAATGAAATTGGTTGCGTAGTTCTCGAGTTTTAGGGATTCACACAGACAGACAGACAGACACACATTCTCATTTTTATATATATAGATAGATATCTTAGTATAAGAAATTGCTCATGCCTACCCGGGGCGGGGTCAATGGACTGGCATCTGTCACATTTCGCGACCACTTTCTTGACGTTTCTCCTAGTGACGTCAGCATCAATCATCTTCGCTAGATACAGGGTCCTATCCACCCCAAGCGGTGCATAGCATGTAGCTCCTTCAGTTTGGAGCCACCCAGCCGACACGCTGCCGCTATCCCTTTCCTTGCTTCCTCCGGTTCCTCCAGCCACGCCCTTTTCACCCTGGTCAGTGCGTCCGCCCTGTTTCTCTCCGAAGGCACGAAAACCACGTTCAGCTTCAGTCCGAACTCGGCGATCAGCTCTCCTAGAACCCCTAGCCGGCGTTTCACCAACATCTCCGCGGCACCTTTCGTCCGGACTCTCTTCTCGCTGGTAATCACTGTTCCTACCCAGCCGACCACGGTGGCCGAATCCGTCCGGATCTCGATCGAGCGCAGTCCCCATCTCAGGGCCAAGTTCACCCCTTTCAGCACCGCGTCTAGTTCGGCGACATTGATGTGGTTGAAGTCGTCCGCTTTCCGTAGCCAGGCCGCATCCTCCACCTCAGCACCTTCGATCTCCAACACAACCCCTAGCTTAGAATCCTAGCTTAGAAAGTTGGTAGGTATCTACTACGTATGTATATGTATGTGTGTATATATATGTGCGTGTGTGTGTGTGTGTGTGTCCCACAAACTAAAGGTTTTCCGAAAACCATGCTGAACAGGGCTGCCAATAGAAAAAAAACTGACAAATTCTACCAAGGTGACTGACAAAAATGAAAGTGTTGTAGTAACGCAGTGCGCATGCGTAGTCTCTCGCATGCGTGGAATTAAACAAGCAAGCGTTCCCGCTCAATTCATTTTCTTTCTTGCTGGCCAGCAATAGAGCATGGACGTGTCAAGAAGTGTCTCTAACATTCGAACTCTGGAGACAGTCTCTTTACGTGTTAAGCTGTCTCTCTACATCTTTCGGACTTACACTCGACAGCTCGCTCACACCTACATAACAACGTCCCAACAACAGAAGCTGTAACAACAAGAACTAAAGATGTATATATTTACCACCTGAATAACTGTTGTTTAAGTTGATAGTCTGGAGTTCAGCGTTCCGTTTATATTCTTTAAATTTATATAGGAAGGTCAGGTATACATCTAATGATGTATAACCAACTTTCCTATAGTGTAATCTTCTCTAGCTTTCTACATTCACCTGTATTTCCTAATTAAACTATTTCTGGTTTTTCTGCTTTTAAAAAAACTTTCTCTTTTTTTTTTTTCGTGTCATCCATTGTAAATAATAATAAGCTTTTATCGCAAATTTCTTATAAAAGTAAATTGTATAAAGGAGGGTGAAGTTGTGGCGGTGGGAAGTGTTTTTCTCAGAAAAACTGACGACATACAAAGTTGTTGTTAAACCAATCAACAGTTTACAAACACCGTCAAATGAATATCGAAGTTTCAGTTTTGTTCAGGGTTGTTACGAGGTAAGTTTTCGTTTTACATCTTCCTAATCCTGTTTCGCCATTGATTTACAAATACTTTACAAAGTCGCTTTCAATACTTTTCACTATCTTATAAATTGTAGAAATTTGTTGTCTTCTCGTAACTCTCACTATATATATACACACACACACACACACACACGATTGAGTACAGAAATGAAAGAGGGGCACTCAACCATATTATTGGGAATAACATTTACATTTATATATATATATATATAAAAAAATTAAGGTACTCAGAAATCTGGATGTTTGTACATTTACAGATTTTTATTAATGTCATATTAAATTAAGCGCTTTTCACCTAGTCGTGTAGGTTTTTCGCCTTCAGGCAGGCTATCCACATGCTAGAAATAACAGCCAAATCTCACAAAACTGCGATTACATAATGTAATCAATCGACTTACCTTTCTGCAAAGATGTCTTTCAGAGTAATTTCCCGCAGTAATATGAAATGTAAAATTAAAGTGTTTTTTTTTTCAAACTTTTGTTAAAAACTTTTTTTCAAATTTTAATTTCAAATTGTATTTTAAAATGTCCGGAAAAAGTGAAAGATAAGGAGGAGGAGGGGCAATTTAAATTTTAAAAATGCGATTTTTTGAAAAGACTTTTTTCAGAATCGGATCTTCCATAACCATTCCGTAAAAAAAAAAAAAAAATTTTTTAAATCAATATATCCATTTTACCGAAAGTTATAACGGAAAAAATCTTGTGAATTTTCTGAAAGTTCCCTCCCCCAAAGGGTCATCAGCGCGCATTTTTGTTAGGTTGGTGGGTTTGCACATAGGGGTCTATGTGTAAATTGAGAAACAAAGTAAAGAAATGAGAATGTTTGACATTTTCTCCTTTTTTTTTTCTTTTATAGTGAAATCGGGTATAATTTATGTAATCGAAAAGGTGGGAGATATATATTCATAATTTTCAAATTAGTTGTCTATTAATTGAGGCCGCTTTAGTTAAAGGTTACTCTATGATGTTTGCTGGTCAATACATTTCTACGTTACGTCACCTTCTTTTGACAGCCATTCATTTTCTCAATTTTCTTGCTTTTACTTTGTCTTTTTTGGGTGGGGCCGTAACACGACGCATGTTTTTTTTTCTTTCTTTCTCTCTTTTTTTTTTGCTCTATTTCTTTCTTCCTTTCTTTCCTGCTTTCTTTCTTTCTCTCCCTCGTCCTTCTTGTTTGCCTAAGTGTGCTCCTTCTCCAAGCTTTATTTCCTAGTAACTTTCTGAGAAATGTGTATTTTTTAATGACATTTTCTACAAATTTTCTTCAGAATGTGTAGATTACAACTATATCAGAATTTGAAAAAATACACGGTGGGTGCACACACATATAAATGGGGGGGGGGGGAGGTTGGAAAGTTAGTAAACGGGGCAAAATGAGTAACTTCTGATTTCTTGTTATTTTCTCCCTCCTTGTTTGGAATCCTTACAATACAAGTATTGCTTCACCGTTTTGTATTGCTACAGTATACTTAGAAGTAAAAAATTGGTCAGCATAGTTGTTGTTGTTGTTGAAGTACAAAGCATAGTCAAATGGCAAGTCCCCTTTTTTTGCCAAGAAATTCTTCAACTTTTGACCCGATTGTAATTGAGGTTGCTAATAAAATATCTGGATAAGTTTTCATGTTAAACAATCAATATTGTTTTCTCTGTTGGATTCCAAGTCAATTTGTTCCCACACTAATGTCTAATTTGATAATCTTCAAGTTTCCCAAAAGTTAAAATGAGTAATGACTACTTTTAGTAATTTCTTCTCTTTAACTCCATGGTGTGTAAATGTATCACGAAGAGGACATTCCAGCAGATCGTGAAGAAGAAGAATATTTTGTGTTGAGTTTTCTTATAATTAGTCGAATTTCATTAATTTCATATCATGTGCCATTTTCTCCCTGATCCTCTTTCGTTTTTATTTAGATATTTAAATTTTATTCTTTTGGCATGTCTGAATGTTTCTGATGTTATTGGATGCATATTGATGTGTAGGAGTCTGTTTTCCAAAGAACTGGGGCAACACATCTATATTATCTTGTCTTACTCATTCTGCCCCAGTCAAATTTGTCTTTTACATGTTCAGAGACAACAACAATAATTTTCTGAAATAGCAGTCAGATTACGTTATAATGTTTTTAATGCATTTATGGAAGGCCATTTGTCTAGCTGATGTAGTTTTTGGTAGGGTAGTAAGCATTTGTAACAAAAATATCTTTTATCTCAAACTAAAAAATGCACTAAAAACACCTCGTTTTGCTTCAGCGCCCTTGTGGCATGTCACAATGTTTTTCAAAATTTCAAGTTTCATTTTGTGAATCTATGTATGTGGTCCACCTGTTTTAATAAGACTAGCCTCAACAGAAACCTTAAAACAAAAAAACCTGCTGTAGAAAGGGTGTCACGGTAGGCAAAAGTTGCCCTTTAATCTCAAATTCCTACAAAGCCCTCCTCACTGTCACTTCTATAATGCTTCACATGGACATATGTCTTTTCCAAGTCTACAAAGCAAGTGTATTATACTTTTTGGCAAATTCCCACAATTTCTCAAAGACCTGCTGTGGAGAGAATATCTGGTTGGTTGTGCTGCAGCTGGGACGGAAACCACACTGGTGTTCTTCAAACATGGTTTCCTTACATCTCTTTTCCAGACATCATAGATTTTATCAAGGAGGCTCAATAAAGAGTTTCCTCGACAATCAGGGCTCCCCCACCTCTCTCTCTCTCTCTCCCTTTCTTTCTTTCTTTCTTCTCCCTTTTTGAAAATTATGATTACCACCTTGAACTGCCATTGCTTTGGTGTCTTTCCAGGGTTCCAAGCCATTTGGATTTCATGAAACAGCTAGAGAACCCCTTCTCTATTTAAGTCCTTTAACATCTCAGGTTCAGTTTCACCCTCCCCAGCCGCTTGTCCACATTTTAGCAATTTAGTCACATCTCTGTCTTTAGCCTCTGTTACTTTAGTCTTCATCCCCAGATGCACCTCCTGTCCACCGGAAGATTTTATTGTAACTGGATTTAGGAGTTCAGCAAAGTATTTTCCTTCATCTTCCAAATGAAATACAATTGGTGAAATTGAAACCAGAACTTTTTGCTTTGTACAACAGAAAGAACATCTATTTTCCTGTAAGTTGTAAGATGGTTGTGCTACAAAATATGTAAAACATCTGAATGAGGTTTATCGAGTGTATGCACAGGAAAACAATAAGTTCTTTAATAATCTCTTTCAGAGATTCATTAAAAGAGAGAGGGGGGAGTGTGTGTGTGTGTGTTCTAAGTTGGTTGATCAAAGCAGTAAGAGAGAATGTCTGTTCATGTTAGATGAACAAAGATTGGTAAAACAACCTCAAGTAAAGTCAACTTACTCTTCAAGATTCTTTATGTGAAGCATTGGTAAGGCACCAAAGAATGGCTTGTTAGGAATTTGCTGAGCCTTGTTGATTGGTCAGTTGTAATCCAAAAGTTGCTCATTGGTCTGTTAAAACACAAAACGAAAAAAGCAGCAGATTTTGTTTTCTTGCTTTCCACATTTGAGCAGGAGTCATGGTGCCTGGCATTGTGGAAGGAGTACAACAACCCCAACGAAGCAATTGACCAATCACAATCTCTGTATTATGTGGTTAAAGACCAATGTGTTGTTTGCAGGAAACAGACCCTGGGAAAAAGCTATTGAACTTTTGCACATCTTTCTCCCAACTTACTGTACACTTATACAGATGGCTCACACTAGGAAGGCCAGACTCACTTGCATTTTATGCAGAGCCCCTTGTTTGCACCTTCCATGACAATAACTTCTGCCAGCTTAAAAAATGTACTGTTTTTTACCTGCTGTCAACCATTATCTACTGGTGAACATTTTCATTTTATAAACACCGGCATTTGTGCATTCATTTTCTATAACACGTTATTCAGCTGACTTTGTTAAAAATGAAAATATCTTTTGTACATTCTCACAAACACATGTAAACCTTATTACCTTGAATGATATTGTCAATTAACCCTTTAGCGTTTAGACTGGCCTAATATGGCCCAAACATGTAACTTGTTTTATAGTTGAACTGGCAAGATCCAGTTTTTGTAACACCTCCCCTACAATGTCATGCTAAAAAATAATCCCATTATCAAAATGTTTAAAACCCTTACAATACCAACCTGGCTGAAACCGGTTCTGGCTCTGTTGTACAAATGTCTTGTTTTCATAAGTTTTGAATGAAAATCTTCCACCAAACCTTAGTCACAATTTATGTTCCTAACACTTGCTTAATGATAATGAAGTTATTTTACTAAAGTATTTGTTATATTTAAAATAATTATCTATTATATATTGTGAAATAATAGCAGGAAAATCAATATCAAAAACTTTTCACAACGATATATATGTAAAATAATACTGTATTAATCAATAATAAATCTCTAAGTGAGGTATAAACAGTAGCTGCATGACATCGTGAAGTATATTTTCCACTTAAATGTAGCTAACCCTTAAGGGTTGATGCTACTGTAGCTTGTAGCCCCAGGAAGACACCTCCTCCAGCTGGCTATTGACACACTTTCTGTGCCCTATCAGTATTTGCAAAGGGAAGTCATCCTTCCCATCTCCAGCCTGACGTGATACACATGGACCTGAGTTTCTGGCTATTGACCCATCATCAGTGTGTGACAACCACTGGCTGGCGATGTATTTCTTCTTTTTTGTGCAGTTGGAGAGGATGTGGCCCTTCTCTCCACACTTGAAGCATTGGGGCCTACGTCCCTCCATGGCTACTCTCATCGTTAGCCCCTCCCCTACAAACAACCTATCTGGCAAATTCTCTAAGGTTTCAGTTGAGGCCTGTAGGACCATCTCTAACGTTTGGCCTTTCCAATTGACTTCCTCCTTCTTCATGTGTAGAATAGTTACTGCTTCCTCGACGTCATAGATAATGGCTGCCACCACCTAAATTACATCATAGCCAACCGGAATTTCGTCTATTATGACCTTTGCTGTTCTGCAGCCCAAGTATGTGGGCAAAAGAATTATCTCGTCATTCTTGAGGGTCTTGGTCGAGACTTGCTTGGCTACGTTAACCGTTTCGAACTGTGCTTCAACAGTAGCACTTCTTGTTCCACGGCTATTGTAGCATATTCAATTCCATATGGGTGCCAAGCACTTCTCAATTATCTCGTTTTTTGCATCTTTTATTTTTTTCCCTTTATATTTTATATTTTATACATTACAGTGGGAGCATATATCACCTGCAGTGTTTCAGTGGGCGGCAACAGTCTTGTATTGCCGTCACGTTTCTTGACTATATTTCGAAACTTGAACAACTGGTCCATTTTGATTTCTAGTTCAGTGACGTTGCCACCCACTGCATCCAAAAAACTTGGTTTATCCTTTTCCTTTTGAGATTCCTTTTCACTTGTATTTGCTTTTCCTTTTCCCCTTCTCAGGAAAGTCTTTTTTGGAATTTATATTGAATTCCATTATAACTTTTTTTTTTTCAATTTTGCCAAAAATGACAAAATTTAAACAATACACAACCCGTCAAGTGGGTAAAAAAATAATTTTTCGCAAATTATATTTTTCAAACAATGTTCCACAATAATTTTCTGCCCCGAAGGGCAAAAAATAATGTCCTACAATGGACAACAGTTCAAATTCACATAGATAACAAATCAACAAAATATATAAACAGGTAACAAGCCAAAAGCAAACTCACATAACAAGGTAACAAAAATTCGAAAGACAACTCAAAAAAAGGAGGGTGGCGATGTGAAATGGGTCCCAATGCAAATATATATATACTTTTTTCAGTGACAAAAAGTCACTAATATTGAAAAGGTGAAAACAAGCAATAAACAGTTTAAAAGTTAAGTATTTAACACATCTTTACTCTTTACTCTTTTACTTGTTTCAGTCATTTGACTGTGGCCATGCTGGAGCACCACCTTTACTCGAGCAAATCGACCCCAGGACTTATTCTTTGGATGCCTAGTACTTATTCTATTGGTCTCTATTGCCGAACTGCTAGGTTATGGGGACGTAAACACACCACCACAGGTTGTCAAGCAATGTTGGGCGGACAGACACACAAACATATACACACACACACACACACACACACACACACACACACACACACACACACACATATATACGATGGGCTTCTTTCAGTTTCCGTCTACCAAATCCACTCACAAGGCTTTGGTCGGCCCAAGGCTATAGTAGAAGACACTTGCCCAAGGTGCCACACAGTGGGAATGAACCCGGAACCATGTGGTTGGTAAGCAAGCTACTTACCACACAGTATTGTCTTTATAATGGAATCCAAGATTGATAAACACTGATAGGCAATACTTCCGCTCATCAGAGATGGAGAAGATGAAGTTTGTATAATCAATCGAATGCTATTTTTAAAATATGAAAGAATATACGAAAAGGGTGTCTTTTTTTTAAATATAAATTAAAAGTTACTGGCTTTGATTTGCATAGGCATACTTTTGTATAAAAATTTTTTGAAGTCTGTATGTGCATCCTTGGTAAATCCTCCACGGTAATCCATAATAATTTTGTGTAGTATGCGTCTGGTATTTTATCTTGCACACAATATGTGATTCATAGATGTAGAAAAGTATAAAGTATACATAGATGTATAAAGTGGTCAAAGTATTGCGTTTTATATTTGCATTTGTATAACTAGAAGATGCCAACTTAAAATTTAAAAGAATTTAATGCAACTGTAATCGAAGCACTATCAACATGTAGACATAGGTTCTATAGAACTTTTAAATATCATTAAAAATCTAATATGGCTTTACATTAGTAAATATTCTTTATTTTTTCTAGTAGTGATATCAAAATAATGGAAGTCTGTTGGGTTTCGACAATGATGCCAGTGACGCCGGAGGTAGGAGCGGAGCCCAAAGGTGGACGTGCAGACGTGGCCACATGTTGGGCACGTTACAGCAGAAGTAAGTTTGGGGTCTTCTCTTTTCGGGTTTGTCGCTTCTGGTCCAGGCTCTTGAGGCGCTTTTCCTCGAACAGCCTGACACCCTTCTGGACAGCTGGATGCCAGGCGCCGCGGTCAGAGGCAAGCGATGGGCTGAAATGCCGCAGGCCTCAAAGGAAGTTTTCAAGCTGTCCTTGTATCGCCTCAGCGGCCTTCCATGGTTTCTTGCTCCAAAAGCCAGCTCAGAGAAGATCATCTTTGGTAGACGCGTGTCGTCCATTCGGACTACATGTCCGACCCACCGGAGTTGGGCCTTGATGATGAAGGCTTCAATCCTGGGCATTTCAGCTCTGTGAAGCACCTCAGTGTTGGAGACTCTGTCCTCCCAGGAAACTCCCATGATTAGTTGCAAGCAGCAGAGGTGGAACTGGTCAAGTACTCGCATTTGCCTCCAATACAGCATTCATGTCCCACAGCCGTAGAGTAGAGAGGTGATGACAACTGCCCTACAGACTGCCAGCTTGGTGGAAAGTCTGATGTCTTGTTTGGCCCACACATGTGTCCAAAATCTGCCAAACAAAGCTCCTGCTTTTGCAAGCCTCATGGAGACATCTTTGTCCATGTTGCAGTTTGAGGACAGGCAACTTCCCAGGTATGCAAAGCTCTCCACATTGTTCAGAGTTCTGCCCTCAATCTCAATCTAAGGCTCAGGAGGTGTCAGGCCAGGTGCAGGCTGAAGCATCACTTGAGTTTTTCGCAGGCTAATGGTCAGTCTGAAGACTTTTGTTACTTCTGCGAGACAAGTGACAAGTTCTTGCAGGTCTGGTTCATTCAATGCTGCAAGTGCTCAATCGTCTGCAAACAGGAAGTATCTCACTAGGGCGTCCAGGACTTTGGTTTTTGCCGTCAGATGTCTAAGGTCAAAGAATCGGCTGTCACATCTGTAGCGAATAGTGACACTAGCATCAGACTCTGACAGGGCGCGGAAGTGCATGGTGGCAAAAATGAGGCTGGAGAGTGTGGGAGCCATCACGCAGCCTTGCTTCATGCCCTTGGAGACCGGGAATGGTTCAGAGTCATCTCCGTTTTCCACGATGCGAGCCATCATGCCATCATGAAATGACTGGATGATCCTGACGAGCTTCTTTGGTAGGCAGCCTAGCTTGGACAAGAAATCCCACAGGCCCTCTCGGCTGACAGTGTCAAAAAAATTCGTCAAGTCCACAAAGAGGATGTAGAGGTTCTGGTTTTGCTCTCGGCACTTTTCTGCCGCATTGCAAAGACCATGTCTATTGTCCCCTGTTGTTCCTAAATCTACACTGGCTTTCCAAGACCACGTCGTCCAGCAGGTGGTGTGTGGTGCGGTTCAGAAAAACACGGGACATGATCTTTCCTGTGATGTTCAGCAATGAGATGGCTCTGCGGTTGTCACATGAAGCTCTGTCCCCCTTGTTCTTGTACACATGCACGATGTTGGTATCCTTGAAGTCCTGCGGCACTGACCATTCGTCCCAGAACTGCTGTATCAGCTCAGTCAACTTGATGGCAACAGCTTCCCCTTCCTCTTTGAAGATCTCTGGGGGTATTCCGTCAGGACCAGGTGCTTTCCCCACATGTAGTTGCTTGATGGCCTTCTGAATTTCTGCCAGTGTTTGGTGGGGTGGGGTGTCATCAAGCGACACCAGGACTGGGCGTTGTGACATGTCTTGGATGGCCTGCCGGTCAATCTGGGAAGGTCTGCTTAGCAGCTAACTGAAGTGTTCACTCCAGTGCTGTATGATGCCGCTCTTCTCAGTAAGCAGGGTTCCATCGGCAGAGCGCACAGGTTCCATTGCATTTAGCGTGGGGCCATACACGTCTTACAGGCCAGCAAAGAACTTCTTGGAGTTGTGCTCGTCTGCATACTGCTGTGGTTCTGCAGGATTGTTTCCCACCACTTGTCTTTCATCTGTCGCAGCTCAGTCTGCACCTTTCCTCTGATGTTCTTGAGGCGGTCGTGCTTGGCTCGGAAGTCTTTGTCGTTGAGCCAGGCTGTGAAGGCATCTTTCTTCTCCTGGAGGAGGGTGGTGATCTCCTTGTTGTTGTCAAACCAGTCTTGGTGTTTCCGTTTTGTGTGGCCAAGGGTAAGGCTGGCAGAGTCATGCACTACATCCCGGAAGTTCACCCAGGCCTTCTCAAGGTTTCGCTCTGCTGGCAGATGTTCAAGCTGGTTCGCAAGGTTGGCAATGAGGGTCTCTTTTGTTTTTGGTTCATTGAGTTTCTGGACGTCCAGTTTTGTTTTTAACATCAGCTTTCTGGCGTCTGTGTCTGCTGACGATGGAAAAGGACAGCCTGCACCTCAACAGCAGGTGATCTGTCCAGCAGTCAGCTCCCCTCATTTCCCTAGTGATGCGAACATCCTGGATGTCATGGCGTCTGGTGACCACATGGTCAATTAGGTGCCAATGCTTGGACCTAGAGTGCATTCAGGTAGCTTTGTGGATGTCAGGCAGTTTGGTACAGGGTATTGGTGATGGTGAGTCTCTGTTCAGCGCAGAAGGTGAGTAGCAGTTGACCGTTGGTATTCTCATATCTGATGCCATGTGGCCCGATGACATCTGGCCAAGACTGGGCACCTCTGCCTACACGGGCATTGAAGTCCCCGAGTATCAGCAGCTTGTCGTCTTTAGGAACAGACCGTAGCACTTTGGTGAGGTTCTGATAGAACAGCTCTCTCTGCCCCAGAGTGTAGGTCGCGGTGGGGGTGTAAGCACTGATGAGTGTCAGGTGCATCTTGCCTTGGAGAGGAATTCTCATCACCATCAGGCGGTCGCTGATTCCCCTTGGGAGGGACTCCAGGTTCTTGATGTGGGTGGTGCGGATGGCAAAGACAACTCCTGCTTCCCTGCATTCATCCGGTGCCTTCCCTGACCCCAAAAAAGTGTATCCAGCTCCAGCCTTGGTGATCTCCCCCGTGTCGGCAAGGCATGTCTCGCTGAGGGCAGCAACATCAATGCTGTATCTCTGCAGTTCACGACCCACAAGTGCTGTTCGATGTTCTGGTCTGTCACAGTTTTGGTTGTTCATGAGTGTCTTGATGTTCCAGGCTCCAACAGATAAAGTGCTTTTCCAGCTTGAGGATTTTGGGTTCTTCTTTTGTATTTCTTTCATGTTTCGACCGCATGGCAGATGACCAGTCAGCTGCCGTATGCTGACAGGATGAGATGAGGCAAGCTTTCTTTAGGTCACCTTTTCTAGACCCTTCCCCGTAAGGGGGGAGCAGTGCTATCCCTGAAGAGGGCTGCTCTGTCGTCAGAGTGGCTGCTGAACTATGCCCATGCCCCGGTAGGCTGCAGAACGACCATCCTGCCCTGACTGCCCAAGTGCAGGTCCCTGGCTAGCAACTCCCAGCACCATCCTGCACCTGCCGCCGTCACCACTTTCCCATCGCTTCAGGACTTGGAAGAAGAAGTAGAGGGGGTGGAGTCACTTAATCCTGGGCAAGAGAACTGTGGAAGCCTTGGGTTGCCCAAACCCAGGACCCCCCTCTCAGTCCATCCGATCTAGCCAGGAGGGACGCAGGACGATACATCCTAGCCACAACTAGACTGAAGGCACTGCCAGAGAGATGATGGACTTCATCACCTAACCGCCTTCAGGGCTCCACTCCGGATTTGGATACGGTTTACTCCCTAGCCTTTCATTAACCAAAAAAACCTACCCACAAGACAGCAGGGGACTCTGGGAGGGTGGGGACGTCTCACTACCTGTACAGGACCAGAAGGACCTGCCCACTGCATATACGATACTCTCTTTTACTTGTTTCAGTCATTTAACTGTGGCCATGCTGGAGCACCACCTTCAGTTGAGCAAATTGACCCCAGGACTTATTCTCTGTAAGCCTAGTACTTATTCTATCAGTCTCTTTTGGCGAACCACTAAGTTACGGGCACATAAACACACCAGCATCGGTTGTCAAGCGATGTTGGGGGACAAACACAGACACACAAACATACACACACACACACACACATATATATACATATATACTTCGGGCTTCTTTCAGTTTCCATCTACCAACTCCACTCACAAGGCTTTGGTCGGCCTGAGGCTATAGTAGAAGACACTTGCCCAAGGTGCCACGCAGTGGGACTGAACCCGGAACCATGTGGTTCGAAAGCAAGCTACTTACCATACGGTCACTCCTATGCTTTAAATTGTATACAACGTATACAATTAAAAAAATTTTTTTTTAAAATAAAATTAAGGAAATATTTACAAGCAAGTTGATAGATAAATCAATTAGAATTATTTGAGTATATGCATTTTTAAACAACATAAATTATAGACGTGTTAAACAGGTCTTCCTGGAATTTGAATCCATGCACATCTAATCTACAATAAATGGACTTTTATAGTTGCATTAAATTTTTTTTTAATTTTAAATTTAAATTAGCATCTTCCAGTTAGACAAATACAAATATAAATGCAACACTTTGACCACTTTATACATAAATGTATACTTTTTACTTGAGTTAGTAATTTTTGACCACAGTTTGATTGTGGAAGGTTGTCTTTTTGAGACTGTCTGGTGAATACATTGTTATTATTACTGTTGGAATTTGTTGCTGAAGCGACTTGCATCTATTTGATTTTTACTGTTGTTGTTTTTTGCTGTTTTTCTCCCCGTTGTGGCAATGAAAAAATTAGCTTTTCATCATGGAAAGTTATGCAAAGACCGTTGCAGTGAGAGCAGCTATACCATTAGAAGCAAAGCAGATGAAAGTTGACATGGACGATATTATAAGAAGCGAGCAGTTTGTGCAGAGAGAGTGAGACACAATTAAGCCGGTCCCTCCGGGGGAAGTGGCTAACAACAAGAGTGATAGGATGGTGGTGTACCGCACACAAGCGGTCGCCACCAACAATTTAGAAGTATTATTGGAGGACGATGCTGAAGAGTGTCTGGGAGCCATTATGAAGAGAGAAACGTTTGTGAGCAGAGGTGGAGGTGAGGTTTGCCACCAAAGAAGAGGTGGCCTCACATTCCACCATTATTCTGCATTCGGACAAAGTAGCGCTGCTGCTCACATATAAGGGCAGGTACAGTGTTCGAATCTAGATAGGGAGAGTGCCACTGGAAATAAAGACAGAGTGGTTGGTGGCAGCTATTTTGGCTGCCACCAAAGACAATCTAGAACTGGGACCAGGAGCAAAAATGAACATGTTAAACTGGTGGGGATGTGGTGTTGAGATGTGGCTTTTTGCCACGTTTGAAGACATAGAAAGCATTCCCTACCAAATAGAGATTGTGGGAGAAAGTTTTCTTAAAGTTATTGTGGAGGGTCATAGACCCAACTGTAACCAATGTGGAGTGAGGGGACATATGAGGACACAGTACCCCAAGTATGAACATCCTCAGAGTGAGAAGGCAGTGGAGAAGAACCAGGAAGTGGAAATGGAAGAGAGAATTGAAACAAAGAAAGACAGAGAGGACAAAAGCGATGCAAAGTGTGTTAGAGATAAAAAGGAAGAAAAGACGAAGGAAGACAGAACGGAAGTGGCAAAGGAGGGGAGTGATGGGTTTGTCAGCCCTAAAAGGAGAAAGCAGGTGAAGCCAAGAGAGTATTCACAGAGACCAGCAGCAGAAGCAGAGAGAGTGCCAAAACAAAAAAAAAAAAAAAAGGAAAAAATGTAGGGAGCTGCCTAAACTTAAGCAGAAGCATGCAGTAGAGACAGAACAAAGAGGAAAAGAAAGTTGTATTAAGAAATTCTTGATAGTCTACAAAAAAAGTGTGGAAGTAGAAAAAAGAATATCATGGAAGGGTCTAGTGAGGGTAAAGCTACCCTGAAAAAAATTCAATGAAAATGATAAAGGTATTCTAATAAGTGATGGAAAATGGGATATGATCATAGATTTGTATAGTGAAACAATGATTATGATTGACGGGGTGTGGTTTCATGATGCTCTGCCACCTGCAGTGGAATATGAAGAGATATATGATATGAACAATATATAAAAAAATGATGATGAAATGTGAACTTTATTGTTAAAAAGAAAAAATAGAGATAAAAACTGTCCAAATGTAACCACTCGACTTCATGGGTCGAGTGGACATTGCGCCTCATTCTATCATCTTCATAATTTCATTCGTTTCTTTTTATTTTTACCTCCTTACTCAATTTCTTCTTTTTTTATTTTTATTTCCCCGATTTTATGTTTTGTATTGTATAACATCTATATTTAGCCCCTTGTGGGTAATAAAAAAAATCAACATCTATGTATACTTTATACTTTTCTACATCTATGAATCACATATTGTATGCAAGATAAAATACCAGACGCATACTACACAAAATTATTATGGATTACCGTGGAGGATTTACCAAGGATGCATATACAGACTTCAAAAAATTTTTATACAAAAGTATGCCTATGCAAATCAAAGCCAGTAACTTTTAATTTATATTTAAAAAAAAGACACCCTTTTCGTATATTCTTTCATATTTTAAAAATAGCATTCGATTGATTATACAAACTTCATCTTCTCCATCTCTGATGAGCGGAAGTATTGCCTATCAGTGTTTATCAATCTTGGATTCCATTATAAAGACAATACTTTTGTGAAACAATCGAAAGATGTGTTAAATAATTAACTTTTAAACTGTCATACTTTATATATTTACATATACTATATATATACTTTTAATACAATGATATTTTACATATGTATATCTTCATGAAGAGTTTTATTATATTGATTTTCCTGCTATTATTTCACAATATATTATATATGATCGCTCATATTAAATGTCTAAATACTTCAATAATATTAATACTTTGACACTTATATACAAAGAGTACTCATTTTAAATTCAGTATATCATATTCTCATAGAATATATCTAATTAAGGATCATCATCATCATCATCGTTTAACGTCCGCTTTCCATGCTAGCATGGGTTGGACGATTTGACTGAGGACTGGTGAAACCGGATGGCAACACCAGCCTCCAATCTGATTTGGCAGAGTTTCTACAGCTGGATGCCCTTCCTAACGCCAACCACTCCGAGAGTGTAGTGAGTGCTTTTACGTGTCACCCACACGAAGGCCAGTCAGGCGGTACTGGCAACGGCCACACTCAAAATGGTGTATTTTATGTACCACCCGCACAAGAGCCAGTCCAGGGGCACTGGCAACGATCTCAGTCAAAAATCCTTACACATGTCACGGGCACAAGTGCCAGAAAGGAGACGCTGGGCACAGGTGCCATCCCGATTTCGCTTTCACTTGCCCCAATAAGTCTTCGCAAGCTGAGTTTCGTGTCCAATGAAGGAGACGACGTTGGCACGGGTGCCAGTCGTCGAATTTAGTTCGATTTCACTTGCCTCAACAAGTCTTCGCAAGTGGAGTTTCGTGCCCAATGTAGGAAAGGTACGCATGAGTCGGCTGGCTACACCCCTGGCAGAGGCCTTGGATTTAGGTCTCACTTGGCTTGCCGGGTCTTCTCACGCACAGCACATTTCCAAAGGTCTCGGTCAGAAGTCATCGCCTCGGTGAGGCCCAATGTTCGAAGGTCATGTTTAACCACCTCAGCCCAGGTCTTCCTGGGCCTACCTCTCCCACAGGTTTCCTCAACTGTTAGGGTGTGGCACTTTTTCACGCAGTTATCCTTGTCCATTCTCACCACATGTCTATACCAGTGCAATCGCCTCTCTTGCACATCACAACTGTTGCTTCTTATGTTCAGCTTTTCTCTCAAGATACTTACACTCTGTTGGGTATGCACACTGACATTACACATCCAGAAATAATTGAAAGAAACAGAGAGCATCTCAAAATAATCCCATTATCAAAATGTTTAAGCTATGAGATAACGGCATCGATTCAAAGCAAGGTGAATAGATAAGCATTGGATTTGAGTGAGGAATCTGAATCCACAAGTGATTCTGTAGACATTATGGTTGGAGACAAGTTGTAAGCAGTATTCTTCACTTGCACTGATGTGAGTGAACCACTTGAAGAATTGGATGCAGGTGGATATTGGAGGTGTTAGAATGTTGTTTGAAATAAGTAGGGGAAGGATTTTCGTCTCTCCCTTAATTGTAATTATGCTTGAGAAAGAGAAAGAATATGAGAAAGAGCGAAAGAAAACCTATTTTGAGTACAAATGATGCATTCAATGCCTTAACGATGTTTTTTCCTAATTATTTTCTTTTCATTTGCAGAGCAAAAATACCTGTTGAAATCATGGCGGAGAAAGGTATTTATTTATTCTTTAATCATAGTTTTGTAAAATTTTCTCTTTGAGACTTAAATTTCCAAAAATAAGACTTGTGAAAATTTACAGAAATAAAACAATAAAACCTTTACCCATCATCATCATCAGTATCATCGTTATCATCAGCTTCATCATCATCATTATCATTTTCACATCCCCTTTTCCTTTGCTTGCATAGATCAGATGGAATCCATTGAAGTAGCATTTTATAAGGTTGGGTGGTTGGCTGTAGAAACTCTGCCAGATCAGATTGGAGCCTGGTGCAGCCATCTGGCTCGCCAGCCCTCAGTCAAACCATCTGACCAATGCCAGTGTATCAAACCCATAAGAGGCGAAGAGAGAACGTAAGTTTGTTTGCCCGAACATGAGAAATTATTGATTTCTCATTGGTTGAAAATTATTGCCCATATATGAATTCTGAACTTCGTTGAAAAAGTTTTTCATGGGGTACGGTTCTAGGAAGTAGTTATAAAAACCCTGATTTTCGGCAAACACTCCAGTGATCGTTGGATTGATACTAAAATCCATGATAACTCACCCTCTTGAGTATCAGCTAATATTTATGCCATGTTCAATACTCAAATCCAACAATATTGAATTGTTGTGAACTCTTATAGCTAGAATGAAAGATTAGTTAATATAAAATTTAAGTCATAATTCTCTACAATGAAATGACTTTATTTCTAAATGTTCTATAAATGCCAAAAATGTATATAATAAATTAATGTAGAAATTTAATTCCTTTTACTTCTCGTTTCTTTCAACTTGTTGAATTTATTTCTGTATATTAATGAAACTGTATTTTTTTATGTGTAACGGTCAAAACAATATAATCTATATCTTCAACATACATGTACGTATGAATGCACGTTCAGCATCTTGGTATGTATACATCATAACATTTACGCAGCCTAAACTAAGAGTTATTCTTAGTGATAAATACTTATAATTAAGTTATAAGTAACGAGATTATCAGTATGGCTTTGAATTAAGAAGTAATAATATTTGTTATAACTTACAATTGAAAACATTGTAAATAATGATATAGTATATCTCTCACTTCCCGACCTGTTATATCACACATAAAACCAGCATGGAAAGCGGACGTTAGACGATGATGATGATTTCTCTCTTATTTTTAGTTTTATATTATTTATTTTTATTTTATTCTCTTCACAAATCTCATTAACCAAAAATTTTAAATCACTGAAATTGTGTTAAAATTATAGTCATGTAGAATATAAGTAATTCAAAAATAAGAGTCAAAAATAGTAAAAAATATTTTAAGAAACAAAAGAATTAGTTTCTTTAAAGTTTGCATTCACAGATAAAGGATTTTCTATTTAATCAGAAGAATATTAAAAAAAAAGAATGAAAGATAATGAACAAATTGAGTGCAGAAATGTAGAAATGACTCTCTAACTCTTTAAAAATAAAATTTAGGGGTTATAATACATTGTCAATTTTAATAAAATTGCTGTTATGCGGAAAGTTCTGTTGAACTACTGTTATTGTGCCTGGCATCATATCTGTGCCCATTAAATCTTTTGTTTAATTGTTCTGTTGTCCAACCAACATAAATCAGGTCATGTTTCGTGCATTCTGCCACATACACCAAATGGGAATCTCTACATGTCCCACCTTTTGTATAAATCATAACATTTTTGTTATGATTCCTGATGGAATTCACTTGACTCATGTTGTTGCACAATGAACAGGGCTTACCTCTCTTGCGACTGTTTCTCAAGACACAATGTTCAGAAATTCCAATGTTAGAGTTCTTGGAGTTAGAGCTAGTGGTTAATATTTATCTTATATTCTTAATAAATTTGTTCCTTTCCTGAAAGGAAAGGTTTTTTTTCAATTGCCTACAAAAACCACAGAAGTCGCTCACTTTCTATCATCCACCCAGAAATGGTTTACTCCTAGAAAGATGTCTCATGAACAGTCGAAACCATTTTCATCACCCGACAGGTTCCATATTTTAAGTGAAGAATTCAAGCAAAACCCAAAAAGTAGTCATGAATCTAATGGAAGTGAGACTCTGAAAAACACTTGCCCAAGAAAATCCATCACACGAGAGAATAAATTTATCTAAACTAAAACTTTCATCAGACGATGTCCTTGTCTTAGAGTTTGCGGTTCTGGTTCCATTAGTTACTCTCTCTTTACTCTTTTACTTGTTTCAGTCATTTGACTGTGGCCATGCTGGAGCACCACCTTTTTAGCCGAGCGCAAATTGATCCTAGGACTTATTCTTTGTAAGCCTAATACTTATTCTATCGGTCTCGTTTGCTGAACCGCTAAGTTATGGGGATGTAAACACACCAGCATCGGTTGTCAAGCGATGTTGGGGGTACAAGCATAGACACACAAACATATAACACACACACATATATACATATATACGACGGGCTTCTTTCAGTTTCCATCCAAGGCTAAAGTAGAAGACACTTGAGTGTTTGTCATTATTGCTGTGTAATTGATGTTGAAATTTTTCTGGTGTTGAGATGTCTGACCTAAGGGTTACGTATTTGAATTGGATTCTACATATAACAGTGGTGTGTGTGTGTGTGTGAGTGGTGGTGATGGTGGTCAAGATAATGATAGGATGACAATGTTGTTGGCAATGCTAGTGCAGTTGCTGTTGCAGATGAAGATTGTGAAATGTTTCTGAAAGACGTCTCCCTTTTTGAACATACCGCTTACCATTTTGTGTTCTGTTGATAAAGTTATCGTTTTGGCGGAGATTCTGATTGTTTTTGCTGCTGTCTAGGATGTGGAAGCTATTTATGTGGGTGTATTTTCAGTTCTGCTTGCTTCTGTTGCTTCCACTGTTGGATGCTGTTGTAATTGTTGTTGTTGCTGCTGTTACCGTTGTGTTTGCAACTGTAGTGGTCACTTGCTTCTACTGGTGATGGTGTTGCTATCAGCAAAAGTGGTGATCTCTCGTCTCTATTTCATTGTGGGCCTTCAGGTAATTTGTATCTGCACACTGGTGACACTTCAGCTTTCTGCCCCCAACACCCACATGTCATCTGACAAATTTATAATGTCAGGGATTACTAATAGACTTTCTTGTTCCATCTGCACCTACAACTCCTGGCATTGCTCCAACCAGTGTTGCTTTTGCAGTTTCTGCACCTGCAAGGTATACGTTTTGTCCTCGATGTCCTGGAGGACAGTTGCCAACAGCTATCAGATGTCCATGTCTGGTGGTATGTCTCCACTTTTAATTTTTGCTACTCAATGGCACAGGTATGTAGGTATGACAACTAGTTCTTCATTTTTTTAGTGCTTCCTTACCCTCTCGTCTATGGCAAATCCCACCTCTACAGTGTCATGTCACTTCCCCCTTGCAATGCATCTTCCATGCTGGTCGTAGACACTTTTTGTTGATTTGTTGTTGTATCACCTGTTCTAGTTTCCGACTTTTTACCCCTGTTGTTATGCCTTTGATAATGTCTTCAGAAGTGTTAAGAGTTAACTTTCTTCCATTTTTTTTTTAACTTGCTTCTTGCATTTTTTAAAAATCATCCGTTGACAGTTTTACATTTTCCTGTGGCACTGGTGGAATTTGCATGTATTATGGATAAAGAGTTTGTTTTTTGTTTTTCATGTTCATTGTTGTTGTTTTATTGTGGTGGTGGTGGTGGAGGTACTGCTGCTGTTTAGTTTCCTTTTATCTTTCTGTTGGTGTTGGTTGTGATGATGACGATGATGATGATGTTGTTGCTGTTGATTCTGCTGCTTTTTCCACGTTTGACAGATCAGCCGGAGTTGTGAGGTTGACATCGAAAGAAAATTTCCCCACCCAAAACCACGTCTCGGTTTAACAACAAACACTCTGCCATAGTAAATGTATAAATAAATATTTCGAAAAGAATTACTTTCTTCTTGAAATTTTGCCACTTATTGCAGAAAACAATGACTTTTGCTCAGATTCTTATGCTCTGCTCCAAACGTTACACATTATACAACAGAAAGAAGGGAATGAAAAAACGACTTAAGACAATGAAAAGCAAGTCAATAATCCACAAAACATTTCGGAATCTGTTTAGTCTTGATGATAAACAACAACAATGATAATAGTTTCCAGAAACTCTTGGTCTCGCTACCGAGGAGCAGTGCTGGCATAAACTCTTATGGATGGGACTGGCTGAGATGCCCTCATGCAGTGTCCAAGCATTTCTGATCTGCAGAGTCATGTTGAACAGCTGTTGGCACATGTAGGAAGGATCTGACTATGAGTTGAGTCTGTTTTGAGGATTGCCCCATCACTGACCTTTAACAAAGCAGGGCAGATGATGTTTCTCTCCCTAGAGGCTATGGTGAAAGGGGTTGTGTGGTGGACGAGGTTGAAAAAATTAAGGAAAGACACCTTCCACTTCGGTCAAGACCTCATCACTTTTTTTTAAAAGTTCCACTCGGAAAAGAAAGTGAGGGTGGAGAGGGAAGGTGGCCGACTGGTAAGAATGATGAGGGTGAATGGAGCTCCTTTAAGCATGCACCTGGTGAGTGGAGAACAACAGTGTGGTGAGGGATCGTGCCCTTCACGGTCAGGGTGATCCTGGATCTGTGGGGTTCATTGATTGGTGCTTTCTTTCCCTTCAGCCTTTATGTGACACCCCTTCCACCACACACAGATTGTAAAATGTCCTAGTAATGCCCCTGCCCTTCACTTATGCTCCTGTGGCAAATTAAAGAAATCATCATCAACATCATCATCATCAGCATAATTATTACTTGCTATATTAATCAGCAGGGATGTTGTCTTGATGTTTAATGACAACAGGTCACCTCAAATCTGAAGAACCTTTCTCTATTTACATAATGGTCTCCTTTGTTATAAAACTTTTTATTGAGTACTGCCTCCTCCGAGTATTGCCTTTTGGTCATACCTCTCAAACACACACACACACAAACACACACACACACATACACACACACACATCCTGTGATGCCCACAGTTTCTCTCTTCCAAATATCAGTCACAAGGCTCTGGTCATCTTGAGGCTGTGGTAGAAGATACTTGCTCAAGGTGCTGTTGGACAGAGGGATTCAACTAGAACCAGGAATTGTACAGGGAACCTCATAATCCTCTCAGCTATAGAGTAAGCAAAGGGGCCTCTAAGTGATGACTTGATTTGCTAGAAAAGGCAGTTAAATCTTCTTCATGTAACACCTAACATCTTAAACAAGGAAGGACACTTGGGAGTGTTAATGGTCAGAATGTGTCTGACCTGGTTCTGCAATGCAACACCAGTACAACCATGCCCTCCACTCATAAATAATGACATTATATTCTCAATTTCTTCTGCTATTTTGATTTTCAGATGCAGAAAATGTTGTCCAAAGGAAGGTCCATAATATAAACAAATTTGACCTTCGTGTGAACTGGTATAAAGATCTAGTTTGGCAAGAAGATGCTATGATTGTGTCAAATGGCCACAAAGACATGTCTGAAAAAATCCTAATAAGTAGGAAGGCAGATAAAACACAAACCCCTTCAGGTAGATGGCCCTGCTCAGTGTGTAGAAAAGGAGTAGGTAGTAACTCTATAAGATGTACCCAGTGCAAGCTTTGGACACATAAGAGGTGCAGCAATATCAAAGGCAGGTTAACTAGGAAGTTAGTTTTTGTATGTGGCAGATGTTCAGGTGCAATAAACACTGTAATCAAACAGGAAACAACTTCTGTCTCATTCCAGGGAGAAAAAACTAGAGGTAGTTGACAGCTTCCACTATCTGGGTGACCAAGTAAGTAGTGGGGGAGGGTGCGCTGAAAGTGTAGCTGCTAGAATAAGAATAGCCTGGGCAAAGTTTAGAGAGCTCTTACCTCTGCTGGTGACAAAGGGACTCTCACTCAGAGTAAAAGGCAGAATGTATGAAACATGTGTACGAACAGCCATGCTACATGGCAGTGAAACATGGGCTGTGACTGCTGAGGACATGTGTAAGCTCGCAAGGAATGAAGCCAGTATGCTCCGCTGGATGTGTAATGTCAGTGTGGATACTGGACAGAGTGTAAGTACCTTGAGAGGAAAGTTGAACATTAGAAGCATCAGTTGTGGTGTGCAAGAGAGACGATTGCGCTGGTATGGACATGTGGTGAGAATGGAGGAGGATAGCTGCGTGAAAAAGTGCCACATCCTAAGAGTTGAGGGAATCTGTGGGAGAGGTAGGCCCAGGAAGACCTGGGATTAGGTGGTGAGGCAAGACCTTCGAACATTGGGCCTCACCGAGGCGATGACTTCTGACCGAGATCTTTGGAAATGTGCTGTGCGTGAGAAGACCCGGCAAGCCAAGTGAGACCTAAATCCAAGCCAGGGGTGTAGCCAACCCACTCATGCGTACCTTTCCTACATTGGGCACTAAACTCCGCTTGCGAAGACTTGTTGAGGCAAGTGAAATCGAACTAAATTCGACGACTGGCACCCGTGCCAACGTCGTCTCCTTCATTGGACACAAAACTCAGCTTGCGAAGACTTATTGGGGCAAGCGAAATCGGGATGGCACCTGTGCCCAGCGTCTCCTTTCTGGCACTTATGCCCGTGACATGTGTAAGAATTTTCGAGTGAGATCGTTGCCAGTGCCCCTGGACTGGCTCTTGTGCGGGTGGCACATAAAATACACCATTTTGAGCCTGGCCGTTGCCAGTACCGCCTGACTGACCTTCGCGGGATTTTCGAGCGAGATCGTTGCCAGTGCCCCTGGACTGGCTCTTGTGTGGGTGGCACATAAAATACACCATTTTGAGCCTGGCCATTGCCAGTACCGCCTGACTGACCTTCGCGGGATTTTCGAGCGAGATCGTTGCCAGTGCCCCTGGACTGGCTCTTGTGCGGGTGGCACATAAAATACACCATTTTGAGCGTGGCCATTGCCAGTAACGCCCGACTGGGCTTCGTGCCAGTGGCACATAAAAGCACCCACTACACTCTCGGAGTGGTTGGCGTTAGGAAGGGCATCCAGCTGTAGAAAGTCTGCCAAATCAGATTGGAGGCTGGTGTTGCCATCCGGTTTCACCAGGCCTCAGTCAAATCGTCCAACCCGTGCTAGCATGGAAAGCAGACGTTAAACGATGATGATGATGATACATATATATATATATGTGTGTGTGCATATATCATTGTCGTTTAACATCCGCTTTCCATGCTGGCTTGGGTTGGATGGGTTGACTGAGGTTTGGTAAGCCAGAAGGCTGCACCAGGCTCAATCTGATCTAGCAAATTTCTACAGCTGGATGCCCTTCCTAATGCCAACCACTCCGAGAGTGTTGTGGGTGCTTTTACATGCCAGCAGCAGGAGGGCCAGTCAGGCGGTTCTGGCAATGACCATGCCTAAATGTGTTTTTTACATGCTACCTGCATGGGAGCCAGCCCGGCAGCACTGGCAAAGACCACACGCAATTGTTGCTTTTCACATGCCACCGGCACATGTGCCAGTAAGGCGACGCTGTAATTATCATGCTCAAATGCCACCTTTTTTATGTGCCATCGGCACGAGAGCCAATACAAGGGCCTGGCAATGATCACGTTCGGATGTGCTTCTAACGTTCCACTGGCACGAGTGCCAATCAGGCAGTAATGTTATCAGCCACATCAGCAATTTTGATTGTGATTTCACTTGTCTCAACAGGTCTTCGCAAGCAAAGTTTATTGTCCAATGAATGAGGGGTATTCATAAATATGCTGGTTACACCCATTGGCATAGGCCATGGGCTATGGTCTCACTTGGCTTGTCGGGTGTTCTCAAGCACAGCATATCTCCAAAGGTCATAGTTACTAGTCATTGCCTCGGTAAGGCCGAATGTTCAAAGGTCATGCTTCACCACACTTTTTCACACAGCTATCCTCAACCATTCTCGCCACATGACCATACCAGCATAGTCATCTCTCTTGCACACCATATCTGATGCTTCTTAAATCCAACTTTTCTCTAAGGGCACCTACACTCTGTCGTGTATGCACACTGACATTACACATCCATTGGAGCATTCTGGCTTCATTCCTTACAAGCTTACGCATGTCCTCAGCAGTCACGGCCTATGTTTCACTGCCATGAAGCATGGCTGTTCGTACACATGCGTTGTACAGTCTACCTTTTACTCTGAGTGAGAGGCCCTTTGTCACCTGCAGAGGTAGGAGCTCTCTGAACTTTGCCCAGGCTATTCTTATTCTAGCAGCTACACTTTCAGGGCATCCACCCCCGCTACAGACTTGGTTCCCTAAGTAACGGAAGCTATTAACTACTTCTAGTTTTTTTCTTCCTGGAATGTGACAGAAGCTGTTCTCTGCACATTTCCAGTGTTTATAGTACCTGAGCATTTGCCACATACAAAAACTATCTTCCTAGTTAGCCGTCCTTTGATATTGCTGCACCTCTTATGTGCCCATAGCTTGCATTGAGTACATCTTATAGAGTTTCTACCTACACCTTTTCTACAGATCGAGCAGGGCCATCTACCTGAAGGGGTTTGTGTTTTGTCTACCCTCCTACTTATTAGGATTTTGGTTTTAGCTAGGTTGACTCTAAGGCCCTTCGATTCTAGTCCTTGCTTCCACACCTGAAACTTCTCTTCTAGTTCTGATAGTGATTCAGCAATTAGAGCAAGGTCATCAGCATAGAGGAGCTCCCAGGGGCATCCTGTCTTGAATTACTCTGTGATCGCCTGGAGGACTATAATGAATAGGAGGGGGTTGAGGACTGATCCTTGGTGGACCCCTACTCCTACCCGGAATTCTTCACTAGACTCATACCTTACTGGCAGCCTCCCAGTACATGTCTTGCACAGCTCTCACTATCCACTCATCTATCCCTAGTTTCCTCATTGACCCCCAGATAAGGGATCGGGTGACCCTGTCAAAGGGTTCCTCCATGTCAACGAAAGCCAGGTACAGAGGTTTATCCTTGGCTAGGTATTTCTCCTGAAGCTGTCGTACCAGAAATATAGCATCAGTGGTGCTTTTCCCTGGCACAAACCCAAACTGCATCTCATCTAAACTGACTCGCTCCCTGATTAGTTGGGCTATGACCCGCTCCGTGACTTTCATTACCTGATCTAACAACTTGATACCTCTATAATTATTTGTATGTAATGCATCACCTTTACCTTTGTAGCAGTTGACTAGGGTGCTGCTACACCAGATATTTTGAGCATCTCTGTGGTGACTCCTGACGGGCCGGGGGTTTTCCCTGTCTTCATACCCTTAATTGCTTTATCTACTAAAGTACTGTCAATTCGGATAGCTGGTCCCTCTGTTGGGTTGGCATTCGGCAGACTCTTTTTCTCCCATTCATTCTCTTTATTGAGCAACCTTTCATAGTGACATCTCCAAAGCTCTCTTTTTGCAGCCTTATTTAGTGCAAGTGAACCATCATCCATGCGGACACATTTCTCTCCTGCTACGCTTATATACATAACGTGTTTCTTTCAGTTTCTGCCTATCAAATCCACTCACAAGGCTTTTGTTGGCCCAAGGCTATAGTAGAAGACACTTGCCCAAGGTGCTACACAGTGAGACTGAACCTGGAACCATGTGGTTGGGAAGCAATAAGATTCATACATGTTTTATGTTTTGTTTCAGTCATTAGACTGTGGCGATGCTGGGGCACCACCTTGAAGATTTTTTTTTTAGTCAAATGAATCGACTCCAGTGCTTCTTACTTTTTTAAGCCCGGTAACTTATTTTATCGCTCCATTTTGTTGATCTGCTAAGTTACAGGAACATAAACTCACTAACACCAGTCATCAAGCTGTGGCAGGTAACAAACAGACACAAAGGCACACACTGGGCTTCTTTCAGTTTCCGTCTACCAAATCCACTCACAATGCCTTGGTTGAACTGAGACTACAGTAGAAGATTCTCACCCAACATGCCACGCAGTGGGACTGAACGCAGAACCATGTAGTTTGGAAGCAAACTTCTTACCACACAGCCATGTCTGCACCTATTTATGTCTTTGATTTCTTCCCAGATTTTGTCTTTTGGTTTCTCACTTTTATCAGGAAAGGAAGAAATTTGTCAGGAATGATGGTTATCAGGCAGGAAATCAGAAATATTAGAGATGATGTTTTGTCAGTGAAATTGATTCCAGTATTTGACGGTTCCTTCAGTTTCTAAACATTGGAAAGAGGGAAAGTAAATGGAATATTTTACCATCTTTGTTTGATTGATAGAGGGAACTTGTTACGAATGTAATTTCTATCTAAAACAAAACAAAAAGAAAACTTGTAAATGGCTGATAGCAACATTGAGACTTAGTCTCTCTCTATCACCTTTCAACTAAAATATATATTAGGAAGCAGTAGAAGAAACACAGGTGTGAACAATTAACAGCATAATAAAATAAGTTTTATTTGTGATGCTTGGCTTTACAAAACCTGTATCGTTCAGCCTTACCATCGCTGGTTAACTTGTAATCAGCATCTGGAGATTAAGAGCTTCGTTGAGGTATCTCAGAGGAGCGAGTTGTTGTCACATCGATGGCATCATGCTAAAAAAGCTTAGAAAACACACGAAGCGCTTTAAGTACTGGTTTACTATGCATGCACACTCGAGGGGCATCCGGGAAGGCAAGTCCCTTGTGCATGCGTAGATTGTACTTCCTCAATGGTGGCTATAATTTCGCGCCACTACAATGGCTCCCCCTCGAGTGTGTAGCACGAACAAGGAAAGGATTGTAGTGGGGGCCTGAAACATGATGCGGCTGTAGATATATAATGAAAAAGAAACAATTTCTTAATACAGAGAATGGAAATACCCAACAATGTAATACAATGCACATGGAAAATAATATTCCAGTGGCACAAGTCAAGTTCAGCTTGGTAAGTGTTGTTGGCTGTAAACAAATTTTTTTTTTTTTTGCTTACGTCACTGCAGTTCCTTTATTACTTGTGATTGATGCAGTGGCGCAAGAAATGTCGGAGTGTTCAGCACTAATAGGGAAAAACACAGTTTGAGCCTTTTTTACAAAAGAAATGCTGAAAAATGCAATAATATACAATGCAGTCAAATATAAATTGTCTTGGAGAGTTTCTTTGGCCAGTGCACTGTACGGCCAGACCTAGTGACATAGGGTTCACTTGTGGTAGTTCTCAACGATGAAGGTGGAGAGTTCACAGGTGTATGTGTTGGTGATGGTGATGATAAAGGTGTATGCAAAGGTTGAAAAGGGGGTATGTCAGTATTGTCAACGGAAGATGTAGTTTTATCAAAATTCGCTTTCTTCAGACGGTCGACAGACACGGTCTCCGTACGACCATTAGCGTCCATTTTAAAAAAATTTGGATGTGCGAGAGAGCACACGAAAGCGTCCTTTATAAGGAGAAACAAGGGGTCCTCTGACAGAATCATCCCTAACAAACACATGTGACCAAGAATCAATGTCTGATGACACTTTAGAAGGTGGAGATTGTTGCCGGGGACTCATAGTAGGAAGGTTAGAAAAATAATCTCGTAATCGAGTGACATAGGACGCTGGATTTGGAGGCTGTAATTTGTCTGGTACCAGCATCGTACCAGGCAATGCCAGTGTGGTACCATACAATAATTCTGCTGCAGAAAAACCAAGGTCTGCTTTAACCGCAGTCCGGCGTCCAAGTAGGACAACAGGAAGAAATTCAGTCCATGACTGCGGATTGGGCGAGGCGAGCAATGCGGCCTTTAGTTGCCTATGAAAACGCTCCACCATCCCATTAGAAGCGGGATGGTAGCTGGTGGTGCGTATATGATGCACTCCCAGGATTCGTGATAACTCACGAAATAATGCTGCTTCAAATTGTCGACCATGATCCATAGTCAAGCTGGACGGTACGCCGAACCTAGAAACCCAACCAGAAACGAAAGCTCGTGCAGCAGTCTCAGAAGTAATATCTGCTATAGGAATGGCTTCTGGCCAGCGGCCGAAACGATCGACACAGGTTAAGAGATATGAGAACCCGCGACTCACAGGCCATGGTCCAACCAAATCAAGGTGAACATGGCGAAAACGGGCCTCTGGAGAAGGAAATTGTCCGAGTGGGGCACAAACGTGTGCCTATGGACTTTCGCACTCTGGCACTTCATGCAAGAGCGTGCCCAAGTGGTAATTGATCGCCGCATGTTGGGCCAGAAAAACCGAGCAGTGACAAGTTTTACTGTTGCAGAGATGCCCGGATGTGACAAGGAATGAAGGGCATCAAAAACAGAATGTTGATGGTTCTCAGGTACTAAAGGCCTAGGAGAACCGGTGGATGTGTCACACAATATAGAGCCTTCTGATGAAGGGAGCGGAAGATAGGCAAATTTACAATTGTTGAATTTTGGTGAAGTTAAATCTAACGTCGAGAAAAGAGGTTGGTCCTGTGAAAT
This sequence comes from Octopus bimaculoides, assembly GCF_046866305.1. Taxonomy (NCBI): domain Eukaryota; kingdom Metazoa; phylum Mollusca; class Cephalopoda; order Octopoda; family Octopodidae; genus Octopus; species Octopus bimaculoides. The sequence continues at coordinate 201,743,156 of NC_142928.1, forward strand.
AGCAAGTAAATCAATTGTTGCAGGAGAGGAAATAGAACTGACAGGGAGTTTCGAGAGAGCATCATCAGGGATGTTCTCCTTCCCTGGCACATGACGAATGTCACCTGTAAACTGTGAAATATAGTCCAGGTGACGGAAAGCACGAGGGGAGAGTTTGTCTGTTTTAGAAGACAGAGCGAACGTAAGGGGCTTGTGATCAGTATAAATCACAAACTCCCATCCCTCGAGCTGGTGCTGAAAATGCCGAACAGACAGATAAATTGTTAATAGCTCACGATCAAAAGTACTATATCTGCGTTCGGCAGGCTGCAATTGGCAAGAAAAGAAAGCCAACCTCAGAACCTGAAGCATCCACAGATAAAGAGAGCGGAGCATCAGGAGCCGGATGTGCAAGAACAGGAACGATGGATAATTCCTGTTTGACAGACTCAAAAGCAGACAACGCCTCTGCAGAAAGAGTGAGTTGAGCATCCTTCTTAGAATGGCCTTGTAGTAACCTTGTGAAAGGAAGTAGCTTGTCTGCACACCGGTCTATAAATCTTCTGTAGAAGTTGACCATGCCTAAAAAATGCGAAGCTGTCGCAAAGAAGTTGGAGGGGCGATGCGTTGAATGGCATCGACCTTAGCAGGAAGAGGTTTGATCCCATTAGAATCCCTATAGTGTCCCAGAAATTCCAGGGAGGACTGCCCGAAAACACACTTATCGGGGTTTATCTTTACATTATATGCGCGGAGTCATTGAAAAAGTTGCGATAAATGGTGGAGATGATTCTCTTTTGTTTCACTAGCGATGAGTATATCATCGACATAGGTGAATACAAAATCAAGTCCACGAACAACTTCATCTATAAATCTTTGGAAAGTGCTTGTCGCATTCCGCAGACCGAAGCTCATGAAAAGAATTGGGATGAATGCACTTTGTCATATCACAAAGCTCCAAGACATATAAAAATAATAGCATGTTCATGGCAGGAGTAACAGTTCCTCTTGCAGGAGATTTTTGTGAAACTTTGCCAGTTATCCCCAAAGGATGAAAAGCTGAATTGTGTGAGCAACTGCTTTTATTGTAACCTAAATTTGAAGGATATTAACAGGAAAAATCAACAAATGCTTGTCTATTCTAGTCTTGCCTCTGCTATAAGACCAATTCCACACAGCGAAGAGCTTCCTCTTCCTGTCTTCAATATCTTGGCTCAGATAACTTCACTCTCAACCAAAGACGGTTCATCACCTGAAGATGACACTAGAGATCAAGACTTTTCAGTTGAGACTTTACTTCCGCTATTCTTGCAGGTAGGGCTGAATGATCTAGTTCGTGACTTGAACCACCCCAAAAATTCTGCAGAACTGTTGGCTTCCCAACTGAAAGAGAAGAATCTTCCAGAGAACGGTGTCCATATAACCTTTTAGTGGAGTCGACATAAAGAGTTTCTTTCTTTTTTCACAAAAAGGAAGAGCTGGTTTACGGCAGAGATGTCAGTGGGCTTCTTAATAAACTTGGCATTGAGGAATACAAACCAGAGGAATGGCGTCTTTTCATAGACATCTCTAAGTGTAGTTTAAAATGTGTTTTGTTGCACTACAGAAATGTGTATGGCTCTGTCCCACTCGGCCATTCAAGAACTCTGAAGGAAGAACAGGAAGAAATTCAGTTGGTTTCAGAGAAGACACTGCATCCGGACCATAAATGGGTCGTCTGTGTTTTCGCATCAGACAGCAATCTGGTCATACCAAATACCCGTGCTTTCTTTGCATGTGGAACAGTAGAGACCAAGGAAACCACTATGTTAAGAAAGACTGGCCACCTTGAATAAATATGGCTCCATGCAGAGCTGCCAATATATTAGAAGGACCTTTAGTTGAGCGAGATAAGAGCATTCCGCACCCACCTTTGCACAGATTGATCAAGCAGTTTGTCAAAGCTCTTCACAAAAATGGGGAGTGCTTCAAGTATATTTGCAGTGTATTTCCAGACAAAGCAGGGATTTTTGATGGACCATAGATCCGTAAGCTCTTGCAGGACACACATTTCGTGAAAATAATGAGCAAAAATGAAGCTTGGCTAGACTTTGCAGAAGTGGGGCAAAACTTCCTTGGGAAACACAAAAGTGAAAACTATAAAGATCTTGTTACCAACCTGATACCAAATTTGCAAGATATTGGTGTGAATATGAGCATCAAAATGCATTACCTTTTGAGTCATCTTGATCGTTTTTCCTGAAAATCTCGGAGATGTTAGCGATGAACAAGGTGAACAATTCCATCAAGACATCAAGGAGATGGAAGCTCAGTAACAAAAATGTTGGGACAGTGTGATGATGGCAGACTATTACTGATGTTTAAAATGAGATACTCCTGTTGCTCAACATTCACGGAGTATAAAGAAGCGTAAATTTATTCCTTGAATTTTCTGCCCAAATCTTTGCCAATGTAAATTTTTAATTCTGAATTTTTATCTGTACTTTGTTTTGTTTTGTGTTATGTTCTCTTTATTGATTCATATTATATGCCTCTTGTATGAAGAAAATACTTACTCTATCACGTCTGGTCAGAAAACTAGACTTAACAGGGAAAAACTGAAGTTATTTTTGAATTTAGCAGGCAAAAATTACTTATTCATTGAAATATTCCAGGTACCAGACAAAAAAAAATAATTTTTTTGTTACATAGTGTTATCATTACAATTTGGATATTTAAAATAAAATATAGATATTTTGAAATAATTACAACAATATATCTTTATAGTTTTTGTTTACTAATCTGAATAAGAGCAGATGTAACTCAGGTAATGCCAAGTCATATATTTTGCATGTCTTGGGAGGGTCGGTATGCCAATAATAAACACATGCCCTGATTCATTTTCACTTCTTTATAATTATTTGCCAAGTGGTCACTCAAGACATGCTTAGACTAGAGAGGAATGGAAGCAGTATGCTCCGATGGATGTGCAACGCCAGTGTGCATGTATGACAAGGTGGAAATGTGCTGAGAGAGAATTTGGTCATAAGAGGAATCAATTGCTGCATGCAAGAGAGAAGGCTGCATTGGTTTGGACATGTGATGCGTATGAATGAAAATAGCTGTATCTAGAAGTGTTGATTGCTTAAAGGGGATGGCAACTGTGGAAGAGAGAGCCAATCTCAAGATGACAATGGATTCAGATGTCTGGTAATAGAAGGTTCTTGGGAAGACCTCTCCACCTCAGTGAAACTGAGTTGTCAGAGTGCTGTGTCTTCCACCCCTATGTCACATTAAATCGTTCATACACCCTGCCTCAATCGACCAAAACTACATCTCTGCTCCTCTTCTTCATGCACTATACTTATCTCTCCGTCTCTTCTCCTGCAGCCCGATCCTGTCCTTCCACTCCTGCTGGCATTCACATGGACTCCCTATTCATGCACCCTGGCAAATCCAATACTAACCCATTTACATTCCCATCCTCATACTTTAAGAGTATACCCTGCTACATTGCCACCATGGTCTCTCTCTCTCTCTCTCTTTCTCTTGCTCCTTCCCTCTGACTAGGGTAACACTGTATCACCATGTTGGGGAATGCTTCCCCCCCCCCCACACCCAAATGAATGAAAGTGGATTAGCACATTGCTCTAAATTGAAGAATTGTTCGAGTGTCAGCCGTTGATTGATTGGCAAGCAGTTGACTGTGAGCTGTTTGGCAGAGGGTATTTAACCTCATATTTGTTTCTTCTGTCCTTCGTTAAATCATTTATCCAACATACAAGGATACAAGACTCCACTACAGCAAGGCACCTGTCTCCATCGTTCGGTCATACTTTGTCTACACATCACATCACATCACGAAGCCACCTCCTTCAATACCACTGCCCCTCCTCTCAAAGGATCCTTGTTTTGCAAGTTACTTGGTGACCTTGCTGGGGCTGGTGCCATGTATAAAACATTCAGTCCACTCTGTAAAATGGTTGGCATTAGAAAGGGCATCCAAATGTAAAAACCATATGAAAGGAGACCTTACCAGTGCTGGTGTCACTGAAAATGTCCCTAGCCCTCTCTGTGAAATGGTTGGCATTAGAAAGGGCATCCAAATGTAAAAACCATGCCAAAGCAGCCCCCCCCCCCTCTACTACTCATACCCTGGTTACTTCCTTGTGGACAAGCCTTCTCTCTCTCCCTCTCTCTCTTGACCCTCTCCCATTTTCCTTCTCCTTCCTTGTCCTACCAGCCTTTCACCCTTTCAGGGTTCAAGAAATAAGTACCCGTTGAATACTGGGGTCGAGATGCAATCAACTCACCCTTCCCTCCAAATTGCTGGCCTTGTGTCAGAATTTGAAATCAAAGTGTCTGAGTTCCTTTTGAGCATTGGGCCTCACAGAGGCAATGACCAGGACCTTTGACATTATGTCATGCTTGGGAAGAAAATCCATCAAGGCATGTAAAAGCACCCATTACACTCTCGCAGTAGCTGGCGTTAGGAAGGGCATTCAGCCAAAGAAAACCATGCCAAATCAGACTGGAGTCTGGTGCAGCCTTCCAGCGTTCCAGCCCAGTCAAACCCTCCAACTAATGCCAGGATGGACAACGGAGCTTAAATGATGATGGTGATGATGATATATCTTCAGAAATAATTGGGTAGTTCTATGTATTTTTAGTGAAATAGTTTTTTGTTGCCTAAATAACTTCATCACTATCTTGTCTCTGATGTTGTCATGTCTTTAACCAAAGTACAATATTCTAGAATACAAGAATGAGCCCCAACGAGAAATGTTGAAATTCCCATCTCTACCTTAAAATACACACATTTTAATGATCTGAAGACCTTTACACAGTTGCTCAGGCTGACAGAAATAGCAGGAAAGTATCCCTCCCATTACACCCTGCCTTCTCCAAAACGGGAGCTACCATTCTAGATATTGGAATGGTCATGGCTGGATCGTCTTTCATCATAAATCTGCTCAATCAAGTTTTGTTTCTTATATTTTACACTTTATTTATCCCTAAATAGAAATACCTTTTACGTTTAAGGATCAGTAAACATTAACTAAAGGATTAGTTAATCATCATCACCATCATCTTGATCATCATCACCGTTTTAACGTCTGCTTTTCCATGCTTGCATGGGTTGGACAAAATTTGATGAGTTGGATTTTCTACAGCTGGATGCCGTTCTTGTTGCCAACCCTCACCTATTTCCAAGTAAGGCAATGTTTCCCAGTGACCAGACATGTTTTAAGGAAGACTGGAAATGAAGGACACTGCTTGTATGACAGGGACACTCGTTTACAACAAGCATGTGATGCCAAGGCATGGAGACAGTAACATACAGACAGATGGCTTCTTTCAGTCTTCGTCTACCAAATCTACTCATAAGGCTTTGGTCACCTTAAGGCTATAGTAGAATACATTTGTTCAAAGTGCTACACAGTGGGATTGAACTGAAAACCATATGGCTGGGAAGCAACCTTCTTACCACACAGCCACACCTGTGCCTATATGGAGTTATTAAATTATTGGAACTGCATTTTAATGCTAAAATCTCCAAATTTGTAGAATTCTCAAAATCATTTAAATGTAAAATGTGCTAAAATGTCAGTAAATTGACTTCAATTTGATTCTTTTACCAAAATTTCATTTATTTCCATTCACTGTATTCATTGCAGATTTTGAGTATGTTCAGAAGATGTGCCAAAAAAACCCCTTGAATGGAAATCAACTGAAAGTGGATAGAATTGAGGAAATAAAGAGTGTTCAAGTGAAAAACGTTTCTTCAAATGTCAGCTCTGAGAATCTTAGAAGCTATTTTGGAGACAGAAAAAAAAGTTCTGGTGGAGATATTTCTTCAATACAACAAGAGACCAAAGATACTTACATTGTAAGTTTTAAAGAGGCATTTGGTAAGTAATTCTGTTTCTTCTCTCTTTATCTAGTCTACCTATCAGAATCAGTTATTATCATTCTTTTAATTCAGGTTTTGTTGGAACTCCTGGAGGCTTGCTATCCACAGCCTACAGTACCATGGTATCTGTTCTGTTTTGCCTGATGATAATGGCTGTGACAAGGAGGCAGACTTTTGGCAACAGCTCTACTTGGCACTCTGTTCTCATTTCCTCTTAATACTCGTCTGATACTGTCCCCAGGGCCCCAATAATAATGAGTACTATCTCCATCTTTCACAGTCAAACATATCTAAGAGGATTGTCTACTTGTTCACCAAACTAATTGTGGGTCAAAGGCGTATGCAACATCAGTTATAGAGCACATGTGGTTCACCTTGTCCACAACGACTAGGCCTGGTTTGTTCTACTCAAGCACTTGGCCCATTCTGCATTGAAAAATCCCACAGGATTTTACAGGTCTTAAGACTCTGTGATTCTCTGTGGTTTGTGTTTGTACCATGTTTTGCTTCTCTCTAACCCCGACTTTCCTCACACTCTCCAATGCAGCACTTTTGCAACCTCATCATGCCACCACAACTCATATTGGTTTCGGGCAAGTTGAGAGCATTCATTCACACTAAGGGCAATGGTTTCATCAATTTATTATTATTATTATTATTATTATTGAGTGAGAGAGCAGTGCATGCCATCAAAGTGACACTAGGGTTTAAATGTACAAATCCCAATATACTCATCATGACCACCCATCTGATAAGGGTATACCAGGCACATGCATCACAACCATATGTGTGCAACATGATGGTCTCAGTGCATGACCTTGCAAGTTAGAATTTTCTTCAGGTCGAGTAGCCCATCCCACTCAAAAGGTCCCTGAAAAAGGGTTGTTTAAGGATGATGAACAAAACACCCATGTTACCAAAGGTAAATTATCCAAACCCCAAAGAATTCCTCTCAACACATGGCTATGATGCTCCTCCACTACTTCTGCTTGTGATCAGAGATGCACATATCGTCAGCCACTAAGGGACATGCTCAACTGGTTAAGGTCAAACAACTGACAAGCAAATCTGTGGTATTGAGCAGAATATTAGCTGTAATCCCCATCTTTTTATACCAAGACAAAACAATGTACATGATAACCACTTCCAATCAGTTAAGATCAGAAGCCATGGGAGCCACTGCCTGGCAAGGCATCGTATTATTATCATTATTATCAATAACAGTAATACGCTTAGTTTTCTGTTTGTTTTTGTACGTACGTATGCATGGCGTGTGTCACACTCGCTTCAATGAAGCGAGCGGCAAAGCGAGAGAGAGAGGAAGTAAGAGAGGGAGAGAGTGAGAAAGAATGAGAGTGTGAGTAAAAGCAACAGTAAGTGGTGACAGTGTTCGTTTTGTGTTTTTAAATGTTTCAGAGAGAAAGTGTGAGAGAGAAGGAGAGAGAGAGAGAGAGAGAGAGAGAGAGAGAGATAGAGAGGCAGTGAGGGGTGGTGGCGTTTGTATTGTGTTTTTAAAGTTGACACGTAGATACATACACACATTGTTAAATTAAAAGCAGGAGAGAGGAGGGACATACAAGAAGAGAGAGAGAGAGAGAGATACATAGATACACATATTGTTAAATTAAAAGCAGGAGAGAGGAGGGACATAGAGGAAGTGAGAGAGAAAGAGAGAGAGAGAGATACATAGATCGAAAGAAAAGTTGATACATAGACACGTAGTTAAATGAAAGCAAATAACTGCAGCAAATATTGGCTGTCACTTTCCCTTTTCATTACCACAGGACAATAAAATTAACTCACAAGTGGGAGAGTACTCCACAGACATGCATATCATTATCTCAGCCTCACACAGAAAATAACAAGGCTGGCCCCTTTGAATTCAGCCACAACTCATTTTGGCCAGCTGAGTGAACTGCAGCAAGATAGACTTTCAAGTGATTGGAAGAAAATGAAAAAAAAGATCCTATATAGGGTCAGGAAAATCTTTTTAGTCGTTAGGATCACTATGGGTGTTAATCTGGTCCTAACAGTGGCATTTGTGGGTCTCACAGATCTGGAAGCCAAGTCCTCAGATAAACACTGATGCACAGGCTGTTGTTATCAAACTGAGCATGAGTCAAGGACAAATACACGACGGAATAGCAATTATTTCATCTTAGCTTTCATTGATAATACTAAACATATGACATTTTTGCCTTACAATATGGAACATTTCCTTTTCTTTCACTCTTTTTAAAATGGCACTCCATTGATTATGATAATGAGGTTCCTGTTTATCTGATAAACGGAACAGTCTGCTCATAAAATTAACATGCAAGTGGCTGAGTACTCCACAGACATGCTTACCATAACGTGGTTCTCAGGGAGATTCAACTTCATACAGAATGTGACCAAGCTGGCCCCTTTGAATTACAACTACGACTCATTTTTGCCAACTGCAGCCAAGTGAAGTAAAGTACCTTGCTCAAAAACACAGTGCACTGCAGGGAATAGTTCTCATGAGTTTACAATCATGGGCCGAATACACCTAAGCACTGAGCCATGTACCTTCACTCTCTTAACCACAGAGAAAAGGGGTGGAGTGAGAGAGACAGAGAAAGGAGAGCCTCAGTCATTTAAAAAGACAATTAGACTGAAATACGATCAATCTTTCCTTGATTCTTTACTTTTAACAATGAAGAAGAGGGAAAGACATTTAGTTAAGAATAGAGGGAAAGTCTTTCAGGTGTTTATGTTTTTATTCTGGGAGTTCTAGAACAATCCACTGTTAGTTCTCTCTTCTTTCCCCCACCCCCCTGTACTTATTCACCTTCTTTCATGGTTCTTCGTGTCTTTTAGTTGAGGAGGAGAAGGCCATGTTTTTATTTTCAGGCATGTTTAATGTTTTCTCCACAAACTACAAACAAGCCTCACATCATTCATTCCATTTTTTCATACAAAAACCAATCCAAATTTCGAACGGGGTACAGCTGTGAAAAGAGCTCAGAAAAATTAGTAATACCCCCTACAAAATGGGTGGGGGAGAAAAGTTGCCAACAGGTGGCTACATGAAGTCCAACTCTGTACTTTAAAGAGTATCTTCTGCTATAGCCTCAGGCTATCCGAAGCCTCATGAAAGAATTTATTAGACGGAAACTGAAAGAATCCCGTCATATATATACACATATATATATATATGAATATATATTTGTCTGGAAAGTTCGTGCCAATTTTTAAAGGAAAGAAAAAGGTCAATAAATATTTACCATTACATTTTTAATCAACCAAATATGAACCATTTTGTTGCACAATGCGTCTCCATCTTTCCTGTAACTTGAAAATACCCTCTTCCCAGAATTGAGGTGGTTTCATGGCAAAGAATTCATCAAGGTATCTTCTTACGTCATCCAAGGAATTGAAAGTTTTACCATTAAGACTATTCTGTAGAGACCTGAATAAGTGGAAATCCGAAGGAGCAATATCTGGTGAATATGGAGGGTGGGGTAACACATCCCAGCCGAGCTGCAGCAATTTTGTCTGGTTCCCAAAGAAACATGCGGTCTTGCATTATCATGTTGGAAAACAACACCCTTCCTGCTGGCCAATTCTGGACATTTCTCTTGAATTGCTGCTTTTAACTCGTCCAGTTGTGTGCAGTATTTCTCAGAATTAATTGTCTGGTTACTTGGGAGAAGCTCATAGTACAGAATTCCTTTCCAATCCCACCAGACACAAAGCAAAACTTTTTTAGGGTGAAGACCCGCTTTTGGGGTGGCTAAGGGTGGCTTCATGTTGCTTACTCCAGGATCGCTTTCTCTGAACATTTCAGTAGATAATCCACTTCTCATCACCTGTCACAATTTGCTTTAAAAAAGGTACGTTTTCCTTCCGTTTATAAAGCTAATCACAGATGGAAATGCGTTACGGTCAAGTGGACATAAACAAAGTATTAAATATATGAAAAACACCAAATTAAAAAATTACATAGCACAATTAGAACTAAACAATATGATAGAAAATAACAAAATACAAAATAAAGATAACACCACATGCACCAAAAATATACAATTAAAAATAAAACATAAAAATTATACACAATATAATAAAAATTCTAAAAATAATATAACACAAAGAACTAAACATCAAAATAAATATCCTATGAATAATATACACTTCCTAAAATCATTATATAAATACCAAAAATTACCTATGTGGAGCTCAAATAGACAAATTATATGGTTTACACCTCCATTTTCCTTAAAAGTCAAAGGCTTAGCAAAAAAATTTCTTAATATAATTAAAAAATGTTTCCCCACAGAACACAAGTATCACCACATATTCAATAGATCATGTATTAAAATTTCTTTTTCCACAACACCAAAACATAGGATCTATTATTGCCAGTTCAAATAGACGAAAAATTCATACATATAAAAAAACCTACCATAATAACAATAATGTTAATAATAGGAATAATAATGACATCCTAAATAGAAGTGCAAATAAATATAAGAATATAAATACGCAAACCCCTAACAATAATACTGATATAATACGACAGCAAAAACATAATAAATACCATATAACTGAAAAAAGACAAAATATAGCAATAAACCCAATAATACAACCTAATGTAAATAAAAATAACTCACAAAAAATGAACACACATAACTCCAACATAATAGACACTACAACAAATTCTATAAATAATACTTTATATACCACTAATAATAATAAGGATAATAATAAACATTCACAACAGAGATATAAAGATAATAATAATTGCTCATGTAAAAATAAAAAAATATGTCCTTTACAAAGCAATTGCAAAAGATTAAATATAATATATAAATGCGTAGTCACAATAAATAATAACTCACATAAAATGGTATACATAGGGAGCTCTATTAACTTTAAACAAAGATACCTGGCACATATACATTCCTTTAAACCAAATACAAATAATAATACAACGTCATTAGCTACATATAGACAAAA